>NC_054469.1:227598442-227900317 GCF_017639515.1 Carcharodon carcharias
TCTCGGACTGCTGTTCCCGTCACATTCTGAAATCCACTCTCAGTGCCATGCGCCGCCATATGAACACACTCGACCTCTCCCTCCAGCAGCACCGCCGTACCCTTTTTCAAAGCTGCGCGTGCCCCCAGTTTCATTTTATCCTTCGGCTCATCCGACGCCTCAACAAGAAACTTTTTCTCTTTCTCTCAAGTGCTAAGGAACGCAAGCTCCAACAACTCATCGACACCAACACCCATCTAGGACCCTCCACCCCTGCCTGTCCCTCCGTCCCCACCCCATCTTCCAATCCCAACCCCAGCCGTGTATTCACTATACCCCCTGACCTTCCCCTCTCCGATGCTGAACGTTCAGTGCTCAGCAAAGGACTTAGTTTCATACCCTTACGCCCTCACCTCAATGAATTTCGGGCTCGGCATGATACTGAACTCTTCTTCCGCCGTCTTCGTCTCCGGGCTCACTTCTTTGGGCAGGAGTCCTCTCCCAGTTCAACGGATCCTTTTACCCATCTTCAATATTCTCCCTCCACCTGGACCCCTCCCTCTGGATTCTTACCTTCTCTCGATCTTTTCATTGAGAACTGTCGGCGCGACATTAGTCGTCTCAATTTCTCTGCTCCTCTCACCCATTCTAACCTGTCTCTCTCTGAACTTACTGCACTCCATTCTCTCAGGTCCAACCCTGACATTGTCATCAAACCCGCTGACAAGGGTGGTGCTGTTGTTGTCTGGCGCACTGACCTCTACCACGCGGAGGCTGAGCGTCAACTCGCAGACACTTCCTCCTACCTCTCCCTGGACCATGACCCCACCACTGAACATCAAGCCATTGTTTCCAGGACTGTCACTGACCTCATCTCCTCTGGGGATCTCCCTCCCACAGCTTCCAACCTGATAGTTGCCCAACCTCGGACGGCCCGCTTCTATCTCCTACCCAAAATCCACAAACAGAACTGCCCCGGTAGACCGATCGTCTCAGCTTGCTCCTGCCCCACAGAACTCATTTCTCGTTATCTTGACTCCCTTCTCTCTCCCCTTGTCCAGTCCCTTCCCACCTACATCCGTGATTCCTCTGACACCTTACGTCACATCAACAATTTCCAGTTCCCTGGCCCCTACCGCTTCCTCTTCACCATGGACGTCCAATCCCTCTACACCTCCATCCCCCACCAGGATGGTCTGAGGGCCCTTAGCTTCTTCCTCGAACAGAGGCCCGAACAATCCCCATCCACCACTACTCTCCTCCGTCTGGCTGAACTTGTTCTCACGCTGAACAATTTCTCCTTCAACTCCTCTCACTTCCTCCAAATAAAAGGTGTGGCTATGGGTACCCGCATGGGCCCCAGCTATGCCTGTCTCTTTATGGGGTATGTGGAACATTCCTTGTTGCAGTCCTACTCCGGCCCCCTTCCACAACTCTTTCTCCGGTACATCGATGATTATTTCGGTGCTGCTTCATGCTCTCGTCAGGACTTGGAAAAATTTATTAATTTTGCTTCCAATCTCCACCCCTCCATCATTTTCACGTGGTCCATCTCTGACACTTCCCTTCCCTTCCTTGACCTCTCTGTCTCAATCTCTGGTGATAGACTGTCCACCAATATCCATTACAAACCCACCGACACCCACAGCTATCTCGACTACAGCTCCTCACACCCCACTTCCTGTAAGGACTCCATCCCATTCTCTCAGTTCCTTCGCCTCCGTCGCATCTGTTCCGATGATGCTACATTCAAAAACAGTTCCTCTGACATGTCCTCCTTCTTCCTTAACCGAGGTTTTCCACCCACGGTCGTTGACAGGGCCCTCAACCGTGTCCGGCCCATCTCCCGCGCATCCGCCCTCACTCCTTCTCCTCCCTCCCAGAAACATGATAGGGTCCCCCTTGTCCTCACTTATCACCCCACCAGCCTCCGCATTCAAAGGATCATCCTCCGCCATTTCCGCCAACTCCAGCATGATGCCACTACCAAACACATCTTCCCTTCACCCCCCTTATCGGCATTCCGTAGGGATCGCTCCCTCCGGGACACCCTGGTCCACTCCTCCATCACCCCCTACTCCTCAACCCCCTCCTATGGCACAACCCCTTGCCCACGCAAAAGATGCAACACCTGCCCCTTCACTTCCTCTCTCCTCACCGTCCAAGGACCCAAACACTCCTTTCAAGTGAAGCAGCATTTCACTTGCATTTCCCCCAACTTAGTCTACTGCATTCGTTGCTCCCAATGTGGTCTCCTCTACATTGGAGAGACCAAACGTAAACTGGGCGACCGCTTTGCAGAACACCTGCGGTCTGTCCGCAAGAATGACCCAAACCTCCCTGTCGCTTGCCATTTTAACACTCCACCCTGCTCTCTTGCCCACATGTCTGTCCTTGGCTTGCTGCATTGTTCCAGTGAAGCCCAACGCAAACTGGAGGAACAACACCTCATCTTCCGACTAGGGACTTTACAGCCTTCCGGACTGAATATTGAATTCAACAACTTTAGGTCGTGAGTCCCCTCCCCCATCCCCACCCCCTTTCTGTTTCCCCCTTCTCTTTTTTTTTTCCCAATAAATTATAAAGATTTTCCTTTTCCCACCTATTTCCATTATATAAAATAAAAAAAAAAAAACCCACTAGAGCTATACCTTGAGTGCCCTACCATCCATTCTTAATTAGCACATTCGTTTAGATAATATCACCAACTTTATCTTTAACACCTATGTGTTCTATTGTACTATTGTTGTTGACATCTTTTGATATTCTGCTTCTATCACTGCTTGTTTGTCGCTACAACCACACCAACCCCCTCCACCTCTCTGTCTCTCTATCTCTCCGCCCCCCACACACACACCTTAAACCAGCTTATATTTCAGCTCTTTCCTGGACTCGAACTCAAGTTCTGTCGAAGGGTCATGAGGACTCGAAACGTCAACTCTTTTCTTCTCCGCCGATGCTGCCAGACCTGCTGAGTTTTTCCAGGTAATTCTGTTTTTGTTCTCCCTATCTACTCTGTCCAGCCCCCTCATAATTTTGAACATCTTTATCAAATGCCCTCTCAGTCGCCTTCTTTCCAAGGAGGACAGTCCCAACCTTTCCAATCTATCCTCATAGCTGCAGTATTTTATCCCTGATATTATCCTTGTAAGCCTCTTCTACACTCTCTCCAATGTTTTCACATCCTTCCTATAGTGCAGCACCCAGAACTGTACACAATACTTCAGCTGAGGTCTAACAAGTGTCTTATATAAATTCAGCATAACCTCCTTATTCTTATAATCCATGCCCCTATTAATAAAGCCCAGGATACTATATGCTTTATTAACTAACGTGCATCTACAATTAACAAGAATATGCTATCTAAGAATGTTCCTACATAATCAATATGTAGTCCGACCCAGGGATGATCAGGCCACTCAAACCGATGCAGGGGAGCTGAGACAGGCTGTTGTTGCTGACACTGGGCACAGTGCTTGACTGTGCTTTCAGTGTCACTGTCAATGCCTGGCCACCAGACATAGATTTGTGCAAGCATTTTCACCTTCGATATGCCTGGATGCGCATTGTGGAGCTCTGTCACGAGTGGCTCTCTACCTTGTGATGGGACCATACTCTTGAACCCCGCAACAAAATTCCGTCTTGACAGCTTAATTCCATGTTTCTGACATGGAATGGTCTGAATTCTTCAGATGCAAATGAGTTTGGCCATCCTTGCAAAACAAATTCTCTGACTTTCGACAATATTAGATCTCTGTTCAACCAATTTCTAATTTGTTTCACGCACACAGGCAAAGAATCTAAGAAATTCAATAATAGTACTAATTCTTGTGGAATAGGAGGATTTACAATGCTATCTGTTTTTAGATGAAATATCAAGTATAACTCCTGTAGCCAATCTCAAACTAAAAGATTGGGTCCCTCCGCTTTTATAATTATCATAGGCAGTGGGGCTGTCTGTTGCTTGTAACAGACCGGAACAGTGGCAATGCTCTCGACTTGAATAGATTCTCCCATGCAAGTTCTTAACTTAGCAGTTGTCCGATCCAAGTCTATTGGCTGTCTTCCTTCATTAAGGTATGTGAAAGTGTGCTCTGCAACCAGTTGAGGCACCAGTATCCACTTCCATCCTCAGTAGCTTCTCATTTACTTGTGCTGTCACCCCAATAGGCTCAGTTTTCACAGCAGTTACATTACACAGGGAGTACACATCAGCATCAGCAGCTTCAGCCTTTGCTGTAGCCGTTAACTCGATCATGTATGGTTGCTGTTTTGCAGACTGCTTCATCTTTGTTAGGCATTGCCTAACCACGTGACTCTTCTTATGACAAGAATGGCATTCTGCCTCTCTGAATTTACAAGTATCTGCTCCGTGGTCACCTCCACATCTACATCAATTTTGTCTTGAAGTCGATGATGAAGAGTTTTTGTTAGGCTTCTTAATGTTTCTCACAGTGGCCATTGAATTGCACTTTAATTCTGTAAGTCTGGTTTTTGCACCACGCTGGGTAGCAGGTTCCTGCCCAATGTGAAGTATGGCGCCATTATCCATGTGTTGCAAAGCCTGCGAGTTTCTCGCAGCGCTTTCTATGGGGAGGGAGATTTCTAGAGTCCCGCTTAAAGTCGATATTGATTTCGGCAAGCAAGCGTCGCTGTATGCATCATCCTTTACTCCACATACCAGTTAGTCCCGCAGTTTATCGTTTAATGCATCCCCAAAGTTGCAGTATTCCATTATCTACCTGAGGTTCACCACATTGGTTGCGATGGGCTCTCCTGGGGCACAGACTCTTGAATTAAATTTAAAGCGCTGCATTATCACAGATGGCTCTGGCTGGGAAGTGTGCTTTCACTAGGTCCACTGGTTCACTATACGCATTGGAATTGGGTGTGCTCAGGGCCGTCAGGTTGTGAATCAGGTTGTATGTTTTACTGCCATGTATGCTTAAGAGGATCACTTTCAGCTTTTCTTTGGTGATTATTTCATTTTCTACAAAGTAAAATCCGAGGCACTCAACATACTGGCTCCAATCTTCAATATTAGCATCATACAGATCGAATCTTCCAAACAGCAGCATGACTAATGAGTAGTTTTTTTTAAAAATTCGAGTTACTCATAGTAACAGGGCGAGGTGCAGGGTCGAAGTTGATTTTACCCTTATCGCCAAATGTGATGACTTGATGGAGTAGACATGTTTCTCAAAGTAACAGTAAAGCTTTATTATGGAAATATTTGCATGCTAGACCCACGATTGGTAGGAGGGAGGGACAATATATGCAGTTCCCACAACAGGACTGGCAGCCCTGGATCTTCAGCAATCCCCAGTGGGAGAGGTGGGTGCTGCTGAGACAGGTCAGTGACCATGAGGGCACCTTGGATCAAAGGGGAAACCTCCTCTGCTTGGATCGTTGGGACTGTAGCTGGAGCCTCCGACTTTGAAGACCGCCAGCCTGCCACACGGAAGCAGCAAAATCATCCTTAACTGGGGCCTTAAATAGGTAAGTTGCCTGGCCCCTTCTGTGGTGCTGATAATCAACACGCTTTCCTGCCCGCCTCGGGAAATTTCCTCCGTCGTGCAGCCGTCCCAACACGGTTCCCGGCTGATTTCCTGGCCACTCCGCCCCCAAGCTTGCCACTAAGAGGCCAGGAAAATCCTGCCCATTGCCTTTGAGGATACATCAATGAACTCAGATGGGATTAACAACTCACCAAGTGAAGATGCTGCAGCAGCCAGCCAAGGCTGTCCGTTAAACTGGATCTTATTTTAGACTCCGTAAAATATTCTATAGTTTTCAACAATAGACCACACAATTATGAAAGCTTCACATATTGGTTTGGTGACTTGCACAAAAACGTCAGTTCACAAAGCACATTATGTAACTGGTGCATGTTTAAATTGATCCCAGAAGGAAAACCAGCTGTATAAACAGGGTATGATCAGATTAGTGAGCTAATCTAAATTGTAGCCATACAAAGTATATAATAAATGCTGTGGCTACAAGAGCAGGTCAGAAGCTGGGAATTCTGTGGAGAATAGCTCACCTCCTGACTCCCCAAAGCCCGTCCACCAGCTACAAAGCATAAGTCAGGAGTGTCATGGAATACTCTTCACTTGCCTGGATGAGAGCAGCTCCAACAACACTCCTGAAGCTAGACACCATCCAGGACAAAGCAGCCTGCTTGATTGGCACTCCATCCACATGCATTCACCCCCTCCACCATCATCACACAGTGGCAGCAGTGTGTACCATCTACAAGATGCACTGCAGCAACTCACCAAGGCTCTGTCAACAGCACCTTCCAAACCTGTGATCTCTACCCCCTAGAAGGACGAGGGCAGCAGATGCAAGAGAACACTACCGCCTGCAAGTTCCCCTCCAAGCTGCACACCATCCTGACTTGGAAATATATCACCATAACTTCACTGTTGCTGGGTCAAAATCCTGGAACTCCCTTCCTAACAGCACTGTGGGTGTACCTACACCACATGGACTGAAGCGCTTCAAGAAGGCAGCTCTGAAGGGTCATTAGGGATGGGTGATGAATGCTGTCCTACCCAGTAACACCCTCCCCCCACCCCTCAATGAATGAATAAAAATAAATAAGTAGTTGAAATTGTATGGAGTAAGCATTGAAATACTGATTGGCATGAGGTGTTTTATGACAGGATATCCCTTTTTATCTCACGATCATTATCATGTAGCACCCTTTGGAGCTGGATACCCTGGCACAGCTACAGATGGTACAGATTCAATCGTGTTGCACTGATCAATAAGCCATTTGAAAACTTAATGTTGCGTCTTGATAGCTTCTCTCAGGAGTGTTATTGTAATAATTGTACGACTGTAGCTCAATTTAATTTGATTTTTTTTTCTGACTTTCTCACACTTTCCTCTGTTTCTCACTCTGGATTTGACTTGCCTGCAATGGCCTCATTGTACCATTCAGTCTCTGGCTTATTGTCAAGGTCTAATCTTGCTGCATCACAGATTTATATCTTTTAGAAACGTGTCTCACTTTTCAGTTAGTTGCTGGGTGGAATAAAATTAAATAGCTCATTTGTCCCAATTGAGTGTTACAGACATGATTTGTGTGGTCTTCCAGTCCGTAATCAGGATGTTTGTATGTAAGGTGTGTGGATTTCCTTACCCTCAGAGTGATTTTTCCTAATTTAAAATAGATTCCAGCAGCAGGCATTTTGGTGATTTTAAAAATAAAGAAGGTTATTTATTATCATGCACTTACCCTGGATGTTTAAAATGCAACATCTCAATCAATCATCTCATGTACACTTTCACACATGCAGAGATTTGATACAGAGGAAGTTAAATCTGTAGTTATATAAATGGAATTTATAACTCAGTTTCTATGACGATGCAGGCTTGATGTCGTCTTAGTTGAATTGATACTTTAGTTGGAGTGAAGATCTTTTAGAAGCTGCAAAGACCCTTGTAGACGAATAGCCAGGAGATTGCTTCTCAGGTGAACTTGGAAGCTGTAACATGTACTGCATTAAAAGATTTTCAGCAATGATCGTTTAGCTGTTTCAGATGTTTTGTTTAGGATATTTTAAATCGCAGTCCCTGAAAGTTAGTTTCAGTCACATGACTACAGGATTAACACTTAAGGGGTCCAGAGGAGGAGGAGTTCAATAAGGCACTTGGGGACCAATATTGGTCACTGGCCTTTCAACTCTGGGACATGGGCATGAATGTAGTCCAGTCTAATAGGGAGAAATTCTCTCTCTTGTGTCTCCCCTGCTTCTATGTAAATGAATTTTGGTGGTCTCCATAATCTTGCGATCATGGGCCCACATAACAAAACTGCCCCAAATTCAATATTTGCACTAAATTTGCAATCTCACTTGTAAAGATTGGTCAGCATACGGAAAATGGAGAAATATCACACTCGTGAAACAAAGGATGCCTTTCTGAATGTCCTTCATGTTTGTTCTTAACTATGTGATCCTAATGTGTTCAGATTCAACATTGAACAGGTGTGTAGTGCCACAAAATATTAACCTGTAACCAATGGAGACACTGCAGCCCTATCACTGTCATCCAAGAAGCATATATTGTATCCAGAAATGCCAGGTGACATTGGAGATTGCTTCTCAGGTGAACTTGGAAGCCGTAACATGTACTGCATTAAAAGATTTTCAGCAATGATCGTTTAGCTGTTTCAGATGTTTCTCTGTGGATTTGCTTTGTTTAGGATATTTTAAATTGCAGTCCCTGAAGAAAGATATGTTTAGAATTACATGTTTATAATAATGAAATAGAACAATATTAGCATCAAATAATGTATTGCAAAAGCTAGCACACTCACTTCTGACTCAAAGGGCTTTGAGTTCATGTCTCTGTTTCTGAACCTTCTGTAAAATCATAAACTATAATCCCTAGCACAGCGAATGCCAAAGTTCAAACAATTTGGTTTGCTTCACATGACATTAAAAAGTAACAGGATGTACCAACCACAGAAAGACTATGTGCTTTAACAATATCCCATCTGTAAGACTGAATATCAACATGCCAGAAGTCATCCATCCTATAAGCCAAATGATTCCAATGCAGCTATGACACTGGTATAAAATTGATCAGTATGACCTTTCTATGAAAAAATAGAAGAAACCTCATTTAGTCAATGACCACTCCAAATCATCAGCAATGTGATGGAAGTGATATCAATAGTATCACCAAGCAACACCTGCTCACTAATTCTAAGCCTGCTCAAACCATTTAGTCCAAATTGTTATCTGGTCATAAATGCTGAGTGGCAGCTAGAAGAGGTGAGAGTGGCTGCTTTCAAACATCAAAGCAGAATCCAATCCAATATAGCACCAAGAAGCTCTAACAAAGGTCAATGGAATATATAATTGTGGTTTCTGGAGTAATCATTGCAGCCCATTGACACCATTGCAGTTGTTACTCAGCACAGTGTGTTTGGCTCAGCCATCTTAGAATCAAAAAATGTTTACAGCACAGAAGGAAACCATTTGGCCCATTCAGTCTGTGCTGGCCCTCTGCAAGAACAATTTAGCTGGTCTCGATCCACGGCTGCTCCAACACCACCCCCCATCCTTCCCCTGCAGCTCCACGATATCTCCTTACTATTTGGGCACTTATCCAAAACCCTTTTAAAAATCACAGTTGAATCCACCTTCACTACTCTTTCAGACTGGGCATTCCAGGTCATAACTATGAGCTGCACGATCATTTTACATTGTTATCCGTTGGTTCTCAATCCTTTCTGCCAATGGAAACAGTTTCTCTCTATGTATTCTGCCTTGATTCCTCATAATTTTGAACACCTCTGTCAAATCGCCTCTCAACCTTCCCTTTAAAGAGAAAAAGTCCCAGCTTCTCCAATCTATCCTTGTAAAACAGAGGTCCCTCATTCCTGCACACACTCTTCAGCTGTTTCATCAGTGACCTTCCTTCTGTTATAAAGTCAGGAGTTAATCCGTGCGGTAATGGTTCTAAGGTGTTCAACTTCATTTGAGTCCTTCTCCCTGCACTCAGAGCTGTTCTTAAACAGACAATCTTTGACACTACAGGAGAAGGAACATGTCCCAATGATATTGTTGGGAGGGTTCTGAGGCTGGGAGAGAAAATAGAGGACCTTTTGTCTGAGTTTGTACTACACTTGACCAGGATGGTGCTTGGTGTTCTCACTGGACACTTGAAACGGAAATATTTCTATTCCCCAGGACCAATAACCCTCACCTTTGAGCATTGTGTAATCCTTTGTTTCTATTTTCTTCACTATAGGTGATTAAAACATTAAACAAAGTTTCTGTTTTGCTTCTTTTATTGTGATGTGCTAAACGTTGACAGATGAGATGCTGAATTATTTCAATCTTGAATCATTAGTATTAATAAGAAACTGGACAATTCTTGCAAAATGCTGCGCATATATATATTGCATCATACAATCTTACAAACAAATTCACATTAAGTACCATAGTAAATAGAATTTAAAACACTAATTTTTAAGACACCAAATTAAAGTTTTTCTTTTGTACAGAATTGGGAGCGTGTTTGTGTTTTACATTTTACGCTGAATATTCATATTCTTCAGCACTACGCCGGCCGAAATCCATCCATCCCACGTAATCCCGATCGTTTATCCTGTGGGAGGGATCCAGGTTCTGCAATTTGGTTCCCACGAGGGTGCCTCTACCCAAAGAACCTGGGGAAGACAAATTATGAAACTAGGTCTGCAGTACATTGTATTCAATCTCAAATTCATTCAGTTATAAAAAATATAAGAACACAAGAAATAGGAGCAAAAGACAATCTGACCCTTCAAGCCTGCTCCACCGTTCAACAATTTGAATCCCGCACTATTTCCCATAATCCCATAAAAAATCTATCAACCTCTGTCTTGAATAAGCATCCACAGTTCTCGGGGGTAAAGAATTGCAACTATTCACAACCATTTGAGTGAAGACATTTATCATCTCGGTCCTAAATTATAGAGGCAATCAAAAATCGAAAGAGGTGGGGAAGTGTGATGGGGCAATGGGCTAGCAGACTTCATAACTGGGGCTTGGATTCAAACCCAGCTCATACCAATGGGATAGAAGAACCCATTGGTCAGAAGGAAGTTTATTGCCTGAAATAATTTAAGCATCTCAGCCAAGCCCCTAGCTGACCTTGAATTCACTGCGTAAAACTGCTTACAACTTGACTCAAATCAATAGTCTTGATTAGAAGTCATAGAGAAGCAGATTGGGATATGCAAAGGTCAAGACAATGCTGTAGAAGAATGGCCTTATGTTTGTATTGTTTTGATCTAACTGCTGTATCTTGCTTCAGAGTGTCTGTTGAAGATGAGACACGAATTGTAACGCAATTAAAATCCATTCGCTTACACGGAGTTAAAATTGGTAATGAACATTTCTTGTCACAACACAGGCATGTCTAATCTTGAGTACAGAATATATGTATGTAAGATATGAAAAACCCTTTATTAAAAATAATCTGATGCACAGATACATACTGGTAACATAACGAGTGAGAACTCCAAGACCAAATGTCAGTGTGATAAGATCCAGCCTGTTCTTGTACAGAGGGTTCGCAATCTGAACCACTAATCAAAATAAAGGGGAAGGGATGATTTTCTGACATGAAAACTGTAATCGAGATGAAATAAGAGAGAGAAGGTAAATCGGGAAGCAAGTGGCTAGGTGAAGCAGATCGCCCCTTAACTTTGTGATTAGAGGTGGTGTAATAAATGAAGAATCTTGTAAGAGGGAGGACATACTGGAGGAACAGGTCAAATATTTTTTTATAAAATATGCTATGTTTTGAGAGAATCAACATGATAACTCATAACACCTTACACCATACTGTATACACTTCTCAGCAGAGACAGACGGGCATCTGAAACATGGATCAACTTTGTGCGTGATAGATTTTGTCTTTCGACAGCTGCTATGGAAACTAGATTTACAGTTTTAGAGATATTAAATGTGTTTTAAGAGCTTAGAAACATCAATTTTCCTAAGGGCTTACATTGGTAGACAGAGCAGCCATGTTACAATGTACATAGCTGATCGTAGCCATAGAAAACAATGGCTCTTTGTAAATTCTTGTTAATAATGCAACTGCTCTTGGTAGTAATATATGCTTTTGGTAGTAATTTAATATATTTTGGTAGTAATTTAATATATGCTCTTGGTAGTAATATATGCACCTGCTCTTGGTAGTAATATATGCTTCCCCCCCCCCACCCCCACCAGAAACAGTTATCTCATAAACAATGCATGCAGGTTACACAGTTAAAACCTCTAGTTTGTACTCTGCTGACCAGTTAAAGATAAGCAATTATTTCTTTTAATTGGAAGACCATGAATTAGAATTGCTTCAGTTCTTGACTGCATCAATAATTAATCTATCTTTTGTGTTGTATCCTCTTCACCTTAGGTTTGTCTTAACTCCTCTATTCAATATCTGCCCTATGCCTGTAAGACAGAAGTTTATTTATGAGATTTATCTACTTATTTTAACTTGAGGTGCCGTTAACTTTCGGTAGTATTATTTTTTTCCGTCCAGTATAATTTTTCTGGTATAACTTATTTTTGAATTGCCTGTATTTCAAAACCTTGTAGAATCAGACTCCTCCCAAACAGGCAGTCAGGTTATGAACCAATTATGAATTAGTTTTAAAAGAAACAAATCAGCATTTTTGTTTAAATATAAAAGGTGCCCATCTTCTCCAAAAATGGAATTTTTGTCTACTTTTAATGACAGCTGCCATAAACTAGAATTGTGGGATCATTTATTCCCAGTAGTTTAGAGAAGAAAATATCCAATTATTTTATTACTTTGCATGCTACCATAAATCTCAAGCAGATTAGCCATGCATTTACATTCCGGATAATTACATTCACTATTTGCTAACATATAAAAAAAAATTACTTAGTCCTAACCAGATGGCACAATTGTAATTCAATTACATATTTAGTTTGCAGCAGAAACAAGCTACTCTTTCATCACTGAAATGTGAAAGCTTTTTGATTGCAAATATACTTTGAAAATGACAGTAGGATATCATATAAACATCGTTGTTGTTTTATTTTAATTACAATAAATGACTTCACAGCACAGTGTGTCTGTTTTCATGGTGAGACTGTGGCAGAGATGGAAATGAAAGTTTTTTGTGTGAAAAGGAGGAAGAAGCAAGAGGCAGGAACCTCGTTTACCGTGGCGACACCTCTTTGCACAGTGGGAGATGCATTTGAGTGACCTGGAGCAACTCTCTCATGGAGTTTCATCCATCCATCCCGCATTGAGTAAGCGCCTGGTGGGCATTCAGTGAATGTTTCTTTCTTTGTTCTGCAACCACCACCATAGGGCCATAGTCCAGAACAACAGGGTCATTTGATTCTTTGGCTGAAAAATAGGTTGAAGGCTGGAAACTGTCACAAAATGGACTTCATGACAGGAACGCATGCTTGAAGGCGACAGCTAAGGCTAGTTGAAAATTGGTGGGACTCATCCACATAAAACTGGTGAATGACAGACACCAATTAGGCACCTCGGTGCAGTTTACTAGTTGGCACCTCAGCAACATCAGCTGGCTCAGTAGGCAAGCTGCTATTTAAAAGTGATTGGTGGAAGGAATAGAGGGAGGTTGATGAGAAATTATTTTACCCAGAGGGTGCTAGGGGTTTGGAACTCACTGCCTGAAAGGATGCTAGAGGCAGAAGTCCTCATGACATTTTTCAAAAGTGCTTGGATATGCGCTTGAAGTGCTGGATTAGCTGTTTATCAGCCGGGACAGACACGAAGGGCCAACGGGAATCCTTGTGTAAATTTCCATGGTTCTATGAAAAGCATGACAGGTGAGTCTGGCGAGGGGGGTACTGGGGAGGTGGACCAGAGTCAGGGACAAGACTGAGTCCGCAGAAATGTTGCGAAGCCAAGAGGAGCAATCTTAACTCCAGCTGGTTTCACATTCATTTACATAATTACATTCAACTGTTCCTTTTAGGACCACTGTAGACCCTGTAAAATATGTGGCCATACTCTGCCTAGTTTATGGCGAAGTTGGAAGAGGGAGTCTTAATATATTCAAGAAACCACGGGCAGGATTTTGCCCTTGGTATGCGGGCTTGGTGGGGGCAGTCGGGAAGCTGACCGCCGCCCGCGATAGGGCCCAGAAGGCAATTTCATGCTGGCCAGGCCAATTAAGGCTGAGCGCTGCCTGTGTGGACAGGGGGAGGAGTGCGGGCAGGGCAAATGCAACCTTTGCATATGCACGCAAGTGCACTTTGGCCTTTTCGCTTGCCTGCCAACCGTAAGGTTGGACGGGCAATGAAAAATTTATTTTAACTAACTTGTTAATGGCCTTAATAGGCCTTTCAATTGTGAGCGGGTGTGCTGCCGACTCTGGCACACGCCCATCGACCGAAATATTGCGCGAGGGCGTGATGACATTGGGGCGCTTGCCCAACGTCATTTTACCCGCGGCCGCCTGCTGAGCTAAAAATTTCACTCCATGTGCCTGCTTCAGGCAGACACCCTGTATGCTTGGATGTTGTGGCTTCTAGGTTGGCATTCAATGCATTTCCAGGGGGAGAATAAGCACTTAATATGCCATGAAGACATTGAAAATAAGCAAAATGCATGGGGTCCTCCATTCTTACAGGACCTATCCCATCGTGGCACCTGTTGATGGCTCCTTGGTGCTGGATATTTTGTTGCTAAAGTTTTAAGCCAAGTCTCCAACTTCTTGACAGGAATGGATCAGATTAACCTGAGGCTTCAAACATTTGTTCCTTTTTGAAGTGCCCTGGCACATGATAGGGCTGGGTGTTGGAACTGTCAGGAAATATATTTCACCTGTCCTTTTCTGGATAAGCATGCAAAGAAAAATGGTTCCTTTATTTTAGATGGCATGATTATTATTAGACAGAGCAAAAATAAACAGGCAGAAATAGACAATGAGAACATCAGCTTACAAAGGAGAAAAGGCAAACATTGGCATTATACACCAACCCCTGCAGAATGAAAGATATAACCAACTGGCTCCATCACTGGGTAAACATGTCTGCATCAAAGGTTAAAACGCTGTTGTTTATATTGTTATTCTGATGCTTTTTCGTCATTGCTTCGCACATCCTGTTCAAAGGTGGGTCTTTGACTCTTTGCCTGCTGATGCTTCATCCTGAACTGTTTTCTTGGCAGTTTTTTGCCAACAGAGGCTTGCCAATGCCTTCCTCTCTCAGTTGCAGGGTGACGAGGCAGGTGCCTAGTCTACCTCAGCCAGAATGGGTATCAAACCCACACAGTTGGCATTATTCCGAACCATACACTAGTCATCTAGACAACAGAGCTAACTAGCCCTCCTTTAATGCTTCAACTACGAATGGCTCAATAACTGGTAAATACCTGGACCTTACACTGAGATGATCAAAGCAAAGTGTCAATATCCACCCCTTAAACAACAGCCAAAGGCCTCGCAAGCCACAGCCCAAGAAAGCACCCATAAAATAATCTGGATTTGAAATTGTCAACCTTTCACTGTGGGGGATCGTTAACCCACCATTACTTGCACATAGGGCCAAAACACACCATTTTCACTGGCAGCTGCTCCTTCTGAGATGCCCACAGTTTCCCTCTCTGGAGAAGAAGGAAAATATTACAGTCTTCTCCAGAGAATGCATTGAGGGAAGCACAGAACACTAACTCCCCCAGTAAGGTTGTTCATGCAACAAGTTAATAAGAGGTTTAATCTGCCAGACTAAAACCCCCAACCAATGTCACTAATGTACTTTAGGGAGGAAAGTCTGTTGGCCTTGCCTGGTCTGGCCTACGTGTGACTCCAGACCCACAGCAATGTGGTTGGCTCTTAAATGTCCTCTGAACAAGGGCAATTAGGGATGAGCAATAAATGCTGACCTAGCCTGTGATGCCCACAACCCATGAACGAATTTAAAAAAACAATGATGTCCCAACAGTTGCTTTGAATATCTGCATCTACTTTCAAGTGATTGGGCACAGGGTTACCTGAAGAGGAAGATAATGATGAGGAAATGCCCAAGGACACATGCCTATGTATTTGCAGCTTTGGTGCAGCAATGTACCATTAAAAGTTACCTAAGTGTTTCAATGTGCTGGCTTCAGAGTGCAAGCTTTCTTCCTGACCTTATGTAGATGACAGCAACCATTTACAGGAGTGCTCACGACATCTTTATGGACTGTGGTCACAAAAATATGGGCCAATACACAAACTATTAAAACTAAACTTAAATAGACCAGGCATACAGGACCCAGTTGGGTCCATCTATGTACAGTTACAGTACAACGTTGACATCTGTCTCTCCTGGCATAGAAAACGTAAGTGATGATGCCCAACTCCCCAGACTCCAAGAATATGGATTGATAGAATAGGATAATTTATAGGAGGCTGCTGTAATTGGCCAAGTCACCTGAGGAACTGCAATCACTGTCAGATTTCCACTCCGTTCCTATTTATTTTACAGAACGACAGAGCCCTGCATTTCTGGCCAGGATCTCAAAACTGGGCCTCTTCAGAAACACGGAACGTACCTGTTCTCGGAGTCCTTCCTCTCAGCAGAGGATCATCAGGGGAAGCCAAGCCACAGCCCCTTTTCATGGTACTAGCAACCATACTTTGGTTAGTCTTCGTTCACTAACATACTGAAAAGCTTTGGGACATTTATATAGTGTTTCAGTGCACTAATGAATGAATGTGAGTGAGGTAAGTGGGTAGAGCGGCAGGGTGGGTACAGTGGTGATGCTGGTTCAGGTCAGGTTGGGGGGGGGTGGGGGGGAGGGGGTGGGGGTGGTGGTCAGGGGGTCACTTACATAGTTACCCAGAAGTTAGACTAGGATTTTTCTGTCCAATTTTTAAAAAAATCTTTCATGGGATGTGGGTGTCACTGGCAAGGCCAACATTTGTTGCCCACCCCTAATTGCCCTTGAACTGAGTGGATTGTTCAGCCATTTAAGAGTCAACCACATTGCTGTGGGTCTGGAGTCACATGTAGGTAGATTTCCTTCCTTGAAGAATGTTATTGAACCAGATGGGTTTTTACACCGATCAATAATAGTTTCATGGTCACTATCACTGACAGCAGCTTTATATTCCAGGTTTATTAATTGAATTTAAATTTCACAATGCCATGGTGGGGTTTGAACCCAAATCCCCATTAACCTGGGCCTGCTGGATTACTAATCATGATCATCACTACACCACCCAGGTAACTAGCTAGGTAAGTAAGTTGGAACCATCTGAGGTCTCCGAAGTCTCCGACTCTAACTCAGATTTGGAGACTTTTCCAGAGGGTTCTGAATGCAGGGGAATTGCCCATTGCAAATCCAAACTTCCCAGGAAATTCCCATGTAGTCATTGCATCAGGACTTCCGAGGAGTCCCTATGCATATCTTTTAGGGTACGTCTAGTCTCCAGAGACCGGATGCTCTGGGTCATTGAGTTCTGTTGATGGATGTTAAGATATCCTGTCATGAAGCTATAAATGTATATGATATAACTAGAAAATATTTTCTTTAAAAAAATTAGAGGTTTAGTCTGTGGGTGTGTCTTAATTGGATTAAAGCCAGCTAGTCTGGGTGCTTTTGATGTGTACTAGGTTTGATATGTAAGAGAGATAGTGTATTTGCATTTCTTGAATAGAGCATTCAAGAAGTGCGGTGAAAACTGACACCTATCTAGCAGATACCGAGCAATATGTTTATATTACTAATAAAAGTGGATTATGAAAGGGATTTTATTGGTAGAAGAGGCGGGTAATACAATGAGAATTTACATTCAATGCATTGTGCTAGGTATAACTTCAGCAGTGTTGTGCGTGCAGAGCAGAGCAATGTGAGATCAAAAGGCTGCTGTAAGCCTCCAACTGTCTCCACAGGAACCAAAGTGAAAAGAACCTCATTTTGAATTCATAAGGTGAAAATGCTTTGCCTGGTGTTTGGTTAAGTCTATGGATTGCTGTTGCCTTAATGGAGATTGGTTTGGGAATTTGTTAAAAGTTATGATGGTAGTAATTTGTAGCTATGTATATATATACTTTAACCCATGTAAATTAATAAAATGTTTCATTTAGTTTAATGGAAAACCTCAAGAACTGGTGGTCTGATTCCTGAATTTAGAGTCGCACCTCAAACAAACACCTAAAATTATAGGTTATGACAGTTGTTTAAAGTTTCCCTCTGGGATTTTTAAATAACTCAGCTGTACCAACTGCATCGGTCATAACACATCCACATGCCTTCCTCATCCATATCTATCTGGTGATCTACATGGTAAAATATGAAATAATTCAATCATTTATAATTTAAACCACTTGCATTCAGTAAGCAATTGCAGAAAATGTGGAATTATTAGGCTTCACAGTAAAGTGGCAGTTTTACTTTGCAGTTAATGTAGCTCACCTTTCCTGACTTGTTGAAGGTATTGTGTGAGCAGGGCTCCCAAGTTGGCTCTCTGCTCGCTGTTCTGGAATGGTTTCACATGGTCAGTGGACTGGGCTTCCCGAAGTTGCCTTTGGTGCATGTCGACGCTTTGCTTCAGCTCACTGCCGACTGGACTATCATCATCAGACCCGTTGATGAGTCTGCCGGTGCAGCCCGAGGAGAGAACCACGAGGAACACACACACACAGATTCCACTGTTCATAGCTGGAATGAAAGGAAATATGAAAGAGCTGTAGTGAAACCCTGGTCACCTCGATTAGGTACTTAAGCAGTCAAAATGTTTCCAAACTCTTACTCCATTACAAACGGGAAGCGTTCACCCTCAGTGAGAAAACAAGGCTAAGAACATACGTAGCAGATAATGTCCACTAACAGCCAATATTTACTGTGTAATTGATTTAACTTGGGAACTATATGTTATTAGCTACAAATATCTTCATCATCAGAGACTATCTCCCTGGTAGTAGCCCTTTATAAGCACTGTCATTCTTAAAATCTGAATCGTTGTTTCAAGGTACAATTGAGATTAGATCTTACTATTCTAATTTCTGTGCCGAGTTAGAAAGCATCTGCCTGTAATTATCAGTTTGACTCAATCGTTGCAGGTGACCTTACCATATAGGGCTGGCTGCACTTAATAAGTTTTCTCTGTATTTTTTTTAAACTCTTTGTCCTCATCAAGGTGACGAATAGTAACACCGGGGATTTGAATATTTCCAGTAGAGGCTGTCAACACAGAACCATGTCAAGTGCAGAACTGTTAGATACAGGATAAATGAACTGCTCCAACTGCACTCCCCTTCCCAGCCTCAACTGCCAGGTGCGAACAGTTGGAAATTGTGGGAGAGTTCCGTACAATTTTCTGTTCTTTAAAATCGGAAAACCACAGGAAACAGAGTGAGATTTTTTAATGCGTCTCCAATGAGCAAGGTCCCGCAAAGGGAGCCTGTGTTAATAGAATGTATCATTTATTTAAACTGTTGAATCAAATGACCAGATTTTCAATTACTAAATGTCAAATCTAATTGTTGTGCAGTAACACAATTCTAGCACAAACATGTGCAGAAAATATGATGCTCAAGGTTATGTGCAAGCTACCTCCAAATTAGCTGTTGAGGGCAGTTGCTTGCTCGGTGTAGAAAATGTATAGCAATGCAGGTATTTTCCTCGAATGGACGAACGTGACCTTAGTAGCTTAATTCCATTTTTCATAGCGAAATTGTTTAATTTATGTGACATTCTGCATTGTAGCATGACCATCTAGACAGCAGAGTTGGCTGAAAGTATATCACTAGTAAGGGAGCAATGAACTGGACATAGAGTGAGGACCCACAGGCATGAAGCCACGCTATCCTCCATTTCATGCCGTTGTACATCAGCATAACTGAAAGGGCTGATGTTACCCCAGTAGATGCAAAGTGAAGGTAGCACAAGCTTTCACTAAATATTGACCTGCTCTAATATTGAAAATATACGACAGCATTGCATGCAAACATTTTATATTACGTATGGGGTGAGCAGGTGTGAATACTTCTGACACAAAAACAAACTGCTGCCGACACTGAAAATCTGAAATAAAACAGAAAATTCTGGAAATGCTCAGCAGGTCAGGTAACATCTGTCGAGAGAGAAACCGAGTTAAAATTTTTGGTCAATGCCTTATACCAGAACTGGAGAACATTAAGAGATGTGGCAGGTTTTAATGAAGTCCAGGGATAGAGAAAGGCTGGATGGGAGAAAAGATCAAACACGGAAGGCAGGAGAGCTTAAATAATAAGAGGGATGATGATGCAAAGCAAAAGGAGATGGTAATGGAACAAGTAAAAAAAAACAAAGGATGGGTCTAGAGGAGGTGTAAATGGCAACCACGGAATCATTGCCAACAGCTGCTGTCCAAAATAATGGGGTAGTGATTATCATCTGAAAATGTTGAATTCAGTGTTGAATCTTGAAGGTTGTGAAGTGCCTATTTGAATGGTGAGGTGCTGTTCCTTGAGATACATTGAGCCTCATTAGAACAGTTTCGGAGGACAAAACAAGACAACCGTTCGCATATCTTAAAATACATTTATTTACAAAAGTGTAAATAAAACAATCCTTAGTGAATTCTGATCTTCAATAAGATAGCTAAGGTGTCCAAATATTTGCTTCGATAATATATTCTGTGATATTAGAACTGGGCAACAGAGAGAAATTGTGCCACATAACTTGAATAAATCCTTCACTTGCCATAACATAGAGCTGTAGAGTTACAAACTTGATATTTGTGGTGTGTAATAATTATTCAATATTTTTGTGCACAATTGTGGCTAATGTGTATAATTTGTGAACTATGATAAATGCTGTAGGTCATGGCGAGGCAGAAAATTCAAACTACAGGTGACCAGAAGCTCGGGGGGCACACAGTCTATACCAAGGTGCCCCACAAAGTGGTCACCCCAATATGAATCTGGTCTGGCTCTTGTAGGAGAGATTGCACCCTCAGCAGCGAACGCAGTAGATTAAATTGAAAGAAGTGCAAGTGAGTTGCTGTTTCACCTGAAGGAGCCATTGGATGGTGAGAAGGGAGGAGGTGAAAGTACAGGTGTTGCATCTCCTGCACTTGGATGGGAAGGTGCCTTGGTATGTTTATAAGTTCTATTTTTCTAAAAAAAAATAGACATTCTGTAGAAAGGATCTGACTGGTGTGCGGTCTCACTGCATGACTGACTGACTGACATTCCATTTTCACTGCCTATAAGTTAAGTTGATGTTGCTGTCGATTGCCTGTCTGTATTCCTTCTCTATTTGCATAACAGTTTTGAAAATGCGGCTTTTGACAGGGTTTATAAGTAAATCCCCTGATAGTTACATTAACCATAAAATAAGGACACTTTCTAATTGATAAAAACAAAAAAACTGCGGATGCTGGAAATCCCATGAGGACTCGAAACGTCAACTCTTTTCTTCTCCGCCGATGCTGCCAGACCTGCTGAGTTTTTCCAGGTAATTCTGTTTTTGTTTTACACTTTCTAATTGTCTGTGTCAAATAAAAACCTTTCGGGATAAGAACGGGATTTGCTGAAATCAAAGTCGATTGAACATATTGTTATTGTGCTTTGCTGAAGTTAAGTTAACTGGGCATTGCTGGTCCTTAATTTTGGGTTTTACTCGCACTTATTGGAATCTGCTCATTCCATAAAGCACTTATAGATTTGGTAAATAGGATAGGAGAGTGGAACAGGGGGGAAAAAAACCCTCTCGCAATTCTGATCTTCATTGTGTGTGGATTTACATCCAAAAGTCATGGGCAACCTCATCGTACCAGCTGAGGTCAGCTCAGAATGGGGCCTCTATACGTTATGAGAGTTAACCAACAAATGGCAATGGTTAAGCATGTAAATCTGGGCAAATGTATCTCAACTTCTAACCTGGCATATGTTTAGTAAGTGAGTTCACAATACCTGGTTAATCGAATTCTTGTGCTGTACACGCCAGGGTGCTTTCAACCCACCCCCTGAAACATGTACACATATAAACAAACCCTGGCTTGCTCGGCAGAGGTGGGGAGAACGGAACAGCAGGTTTTATGGCAAGATGGACCGAATGGCCTCCCTCACCTACACAGATCTTTTTGAAAACTGGACTTGCAGTAAAAAAGTTATCCAACAACTCCATTGTCCGTTAGTAAAAAAGCCAATAACCGAACACAGTGCAGGTGAAGATGAGCTCCACAGGCACCAGATAAAACAGACTAGGCTAAACATCAAAATCTAAGGATCACTGAAGTACCCGACAGTCACCCCACCAAACCCTCAGCAGAAGATAGGTTGTTGGTCAAGTTGACTGTTTCTCAAATACTACCAGAGACCTGCGCTAATTGGTTAAGATTCCTCCTCCGGCGCCGTTTCAGTAACCCTAGGCACTGTCAAGAGAGCAGCAACTGGGGGATTCCGCGCCTAATCACCACCCCCCCAAAAAAACCTCCTGGTCCCACAGCTCTTTTACACATCGTTACAGACCAGGCAGCAAGTCAACGGGCATCCTCCGTTCCTCAGAATGGGTGAAAATGATGGCAGGATGAAGGGGTAGAAACAGCAAAGTAAACAAATATATATATATATATACACGCTGGGAAAGATGGATAGAGACGTGGGAAATTGCGGTTCTCTTGATAATAGCCAGCTCAGTTCAATTTATCCTCTTCAATCTATTCACCTCTGAGGCCGTTAGTTCTTCATTGAAAAAAGAAAGGCTATTTGTTACAGATTGGCGGCGAGGTGAGTGAAATTATCAGTGGACATTCGATTGTGTTACTTAAAGGATTCATTCTCCCACCCCCACCCCTCCTCCTCCTCCTCAATCCGTTGATTTGATTTTGTCCCACAATAATTTGTACTTCGAAAGCGCCAACAATGAACCCTCCAGTCAGGAGCCGGCGACCAGCCTCGAAATTCCACTTAATAAGCGAGCACTCAATAACTTCAGGGAGAACGAGTTCTGAAATAATCTAACTCAAACCGTTCCTGAATTTAATGTTTGAAAAAAAAATACAGCAGGGGAGACTAATGCCAAAGTAGAGAGAGAGAAAAAAAACTTTTCCCCCAGCGGGTTAGATATCTTTATTTATTGGTAAAAATAAGTTAGTGATTCCCTTAGCGTTAACATTATTAGCTCAGGAAACTCAATGCTCAAGTTAATATTCACCTCGCTAAATGTTTCTAGTATATCAGAAGAACTGTTTTAAAGTTGATTTACTGACCACGAAGCCCCCACCCCACCTCCACCCTCAGACTTCAGATCCCACCCCCACCCCCCTCAAAAATAGCGAAGAAGGAATCCTACCCGATTGTGTCCTGGTCCCAGATGTTGCACTTGGAGTGAAACGTGCTCCTTTTGGGAATCAGGCTTGGTGCTGTTTGCTGGAGCACTATTTATAAGACAAGGCAGGAGGTAATCTTTGCGGAATTGACGTGACAGAGTTTTAAAAAAAAAAACCCGAAAGCGAAGTTGTCGAGCCGGGTGACGCCAGCGAACGGCTCCAGTTTATAAAGAATGAGGAGATGCGGTGGCGCTGAGGGAGGCGGGGGAGGGGAGTGACCGAGATGAGGGAGCACAGAGCGGATTCCCGGGGCTAGGTGGGACTTCCCAAACCAGACCTCAACGTGAAACCTGGTCGGGTTTCCAATCCCTGTCATTAGCATCTTCATTGGGACGATTTCAATAACCAGACATTTGTTGGTGACTGTCCATTCTCAACTATTGTTTTTGGCTGTAATTCATGGTTTGCTATTGTCTACAGCGAGAGCGCTTACGCTCCTACATTCATTGTTATTCAGACTAGTACAAACTGTACCTTCTCAATTCACCCAGGGAATCGTTGCCACGCACACACACCGCCACTTGTTTGTAAAATTCGCCCTGCTCACCGACTTTCTCGTCTGCAAATCCCTCATTTGAATGACCCATGTCTCCATTGCCCCGGAGTGCAGCACCATCAGCAGCGAATATTTGAACCCAGTGAGGTTGAAAGGTTTAAGGGGTGGCGGGGGGGGACCGTTCACTAGGTCGGATATATTCGGAACCACAAAATATAAGTGATTAAATTGGTGACTGCTATTTACATGGGGTTTGTATCGTATTGATTTATTAACTCCGATTATACCAAATAGGATTTAAATGTATTTGCCCACGTGAACCTAACTATATCACTGATACACTTTTGGGCACCAAGTTACAGATGCAGTAACTTCAGTAAATGCATATTGAGAAATCACTGCTTTAAAAACAAGTCAAATCTCAACTAACGTCACATTTCTGCAGATTTTGGTTTTTTTCTTCCAAATATCAACATGAACAAGTAAATCTGTCCACTGCCATTTCCGACACTATCATTTGCTTTAGCGGGTATCGAATGCTTTAAATATAATTCCATTTGATTGAATGTTTAAATCGAGTCTAGCTAGCTAGCCTCACTGGTCAAGTTTCGGGACCGTTGAGGGGTTGTGCAGGAGCCGAGAGAAACCGGCAGGAGGCGGTAGGGACACAGCGACAACGAGCCAGGATCAAAGCCCTGGCAGAGATAACTGGTGGGGATAAGAATGACCGACTCACTCGTGCCCAGAAATGCTGGGAGGGAAAAGAGCAAGAGCAGGAGGTGATAACCCAAGTGTGCAGGTGTTGAAACCTCCGGTGTCAGAGTAGAATGACCCACTAGTTAAAATGAATGATTAAGCTGGGCATATGTATAACAATATACAGCCATGCTGTACCGAAGCACATAACCCCAATGATTTTTTTTTCGAGGGGGTGTGGGGTGGGGAGGGAATGTTGGGGTTGGGGAAAAACTTGAAGAGGGTCGGTAGTATTTTAAAATATTTCTCCTATTTAAACAGATATTGCAGTCAAAATAATGGCGAGGGGCTAATGGCCTTGCTATTGTTTGTGCCCAAGTGGCACAGTGACTTAGGGCGAGGGTAGCCGCGGGTTCTGGTTCAACTTAATTATCCCAGTCGAGCCTCTCCGCTCTCGGCTTCACGGATTTATACTGCCTGCCTCCCCATAGTGACTGGCGTGGAAGTCGCTGTATTCGTATCAAACTCATCAGAGAACCTTACATCAAAGTCTAATTCGCCCTTTAACAACGTGATAACTGTTAATTGCTTCTAAACATCCCCTCTGGTACTGAAAATTAAACACTAGAAATGTGGAGTGCCCTTCCTTTAGGTTTTAATTGTTGTGGGTTTTGAAAATGTAAAATTTTAAATGTCATTTTTTTTTTACTTTTCCTTTCTGTCCCTTTTATATCCCCCTTAATCCAATCCTTCCACCCTTTATTTCTCTTTCTGTACCTGCTCCGACAGTGAATTTGCCCATTCTAATTTACACTTCCTGTTCAATTTATGTGCTGATTTCTCAATCTTTCAATCTGATTGTTTAGGAGTTATGCAGTTGTTTGCCCAGTTTACACAGGTTGCAGATCCCCTATTTCCCTTTTTGTATTGTTATCAGCTTCTACTGTCAACAACTTGCCATGCAACAATATTTTAAAAAATATGCACCATGTAAGGGCAATTGCAACTAATGACAGGTGCCTGCTACAGAAACATCTGGCTCAATCTCTAGTTATCATCCTTCTGCCTCCTGGTAGTGTGGCTCTCAACTTTCCTGTAGTGAGCCCAAGACTCACTAACAGTGAGATTGTGGCACTGTGGACTTGATGCAATTTGGCTTCCCATAGGAATCAGGATGCCCATGACTGAGCATTCATCATTGAGCACAAGGCAGCTCTTAGTCTGCAATGCCACTCCTTTATCTGTCCCTGTCTCCCTTACCTACTGGGCCATGGTGGCAACATTTGATGAGTTAAGGAGACAGTCATGAAGCTCTTAAAACAAAAATGAAAAGCCACCTGAATAATATCCTAAACAAGCTCTGACATATGTTGCATGCAAATCTGCAGGGCAAGCTTGAGGGGCCTCCTGTTAGAAGGCAGTTCTCATAAAGGAGGGATGGGAGACTTCTGGTAAAGGAATGAAGGTCCTTTCAATGGCAATATCTTTGGGACAGCTTATTAGATTGTATGGTATATTAAGGGATCCAAGCGAGTTAGTGAAGTCGAAACCAAGACACAGAGCTTTTCTTTATTGAGAGAATTTATTGACTTTGTTCAGTCTCATTGCTCTCCTCCCATTCAACCCAGTGTCCCAGCTGTCCCCTATTTATATGTGCTCAAAGTACTTAATTAAACAATGCCATTTACCTGTGTATCCTAACAATATAATTAACATACAATTAACATAGTGTGTCCTGTAGGCTGACATTATTTGCCCCATTTTCTAGCCTTTACATACAGAAGAATACATTGCAAGTATTTTTACATGCATTTTTAGCTGGTCACTATTTGCTCCAAAATGTGGTTCATACATGTGCTTAGTGTAATTATGTAATAGTTTGGGATGTGAAATAATGGTGTAATAGTTTGGCATGTGAAATATAATGGGTTTACAATGGGACTGCAATAACTGACCCTTGCGGCATTGAAGAAAGGAAATATTCATCAAAATAAATGACCAAAATTAATTCAGCGATGAAATCCAGCATGCAAAAGAGAAGTGGTTTAAATATTCGGGTTATTTAAACAAACCTCTGCTATGATGGAAGATTTAATGTACTAGAAAGATTAGTGGCCTTTTCTCATTATCTTATCCCATCAGTGTGGTTGGGCTTGAACACGGATCCCTGATGTCAAAAAGATTGAGTGCTTAATCTATTCTGCCACTAAAGTCCCTAAGAGATCAAAATCTGGGAGTTTATATCTGAATGCGTGTCAAGTGTGTGGATGCTTTCTCTCCACATTTGCACTGAATGATATTATGGCCTCAACTCTGCAATGCTTGACAGGTTACTAAAGATAGGGATACTAAGGGGTTGCCAAATTTGATGCAAAGATCAAAAAGTTGTCCCATTGTTGAAAGATGATACTAATTGCCTATTAAAAAATAGTTCCCATATGTAGACTTGGAAAGCAGCCAGCTTGAATTAAATTGTCTTTATTACGGTTAAGCAAGTTTTGGACCAACATTTAGGTCAATGTAAAAGATAGCATCTGTCTAGTCTAGAAAAAGATGACATTCGGGAGTAATTATAACCCAACTAACTTCTATCTGGCTGAAAGAATTCTGTGATAATGCAGTGATAACATTTTTAGAGCTCCTCATAGTTAATCTTCTGTGGTACTAATAAATAGAATGATTTTGAAACATTTCCTGGAGATGTGATCTACAGCGTTTACAGTGACCCTTGTAAAAAAATGGAATCTCAGTATCGTGATGATTATACTGTACCCCAAGGAAACAGACAACTCCATACTTTCCTCTTTTAACTCCTTACTAAGGAACTATCTGGGGTTTTACCTCCCAGTGATGATCTGGAGATGAATGATGCCTATCTCAACTCAATTCAAAAAGAAATGAATTTAATTTACTAACCCTTTAGGAGGTTTCCCATAAGATGCATAGTGAGTGTATTAATTCGTCCTTACCAAATCATCAAGAAAGAAGCCAAACCATAGTCAAGCACTACACGCTTTTTACAGCTCACAACTTAACGTTACAGTTGGATACATGAACACTTAATAGACATGCATAAATGCAATCAGAGTTGCCTAGCAGTTGAGTTGCAAATCACTAATGAACAGAATTACTCAATAAAATGAGTAACAAAGTTACATAGGCAATTCGGTATATCACTATAAATTGGGGCTAATGGATACTGAATGCTAACTGTTGCAGTGACCAGAGTCCGAAGCTATAAATTAGTGAGATTACATTAATATTCTTACAAGTTAATAGCTTTGCATAACAAATATCGATTAGCTCAAGTCTACATGCATGATTAACACTATTCACTGCTAACATAACCTCAACTTCATGTGTAATTTGGTGGGTCAATCTCCTTCCTTTTCTTAGATGAAAGCATTGGATTCTAAAGTTTTGAGATGACAACCCACTTTGAGACAGATTTAACATTTTCATTTGGATCTTCAGTTTGGACTGAACCCACCTTCCACATAAGTTACAACACTTGAGCTGGCTCCCCTTTCACTTTTCTTGATCTCAGACTACCTGCAATTAAGTGATGTTCTTTGCCTGAACAGCTGTTGTAGCCATTACTTAGCTTCTAAACTCTGACACTCTTTCCTTAAATATTCCTTGTATCGGTAAGGATACCACTTACGCCTGCTAGGAAAGATAGGTATATCAGACTATCTGCCATGCAAACTACTAGTCAACAATGATATAAAATCTTAACATGTGCAGGTCCTGGAGTCATTAGATTTTTAGATCAGGAAACCTTCTTATGTTTAAAACAATCTTATTTTTTCTTGCTTTAATATCTTAAGGTGTAAGAGATTTTGTTTTGCATTGACTGACAAATCTGTTAGAATTCTTTGAGGAGGTAACGAGTAGGTTAGACAAAGGAGAGCCAATGGATGTTATCTACTTGGAATTCCAGAAGGCCTTTGACAAGGTGCCGCACAGGAGGCTGCTCAGTAAGATAAGAGCCCATGGTGTTAGAGGCAAGGTAGTAGCATGGATAGAAGATTGGCTGTCTGGCAGGAGGCAGAGAGTGGGGATAAGGGGGTCCTTCTCAGGATGGCGGCCGGTGACTAGTAGAGTTCCACAGGGGTCAGTGTTGGGATCACAACTTTTCACTTTATACATTAATGATCTAGATGAAGGAACTGAGGGCATCCTGGCTAAGTTTGCAGATGATACAAAAATAGGTGGAGGGACAGGTAGTATTGAGGAAGCGGGGATGCTGCAGAAGGATTTGGACAGGTTAGGAGAATGGGCAAAGAAGTGGCAGATGGAATACAACGTGGGGAAGTGTGAGGTCATGCACTTTGGTAGGAAGAATAGAGGCATAGACTATTTTCTAAATGGGGAGAGAATTCAGAAAACTGGAGTGCAAAGGGAAGTGGGAATCCTAATCCAGGATTCTCTTAAGGTTAACTTGGAGGTTGAGTCGATAGTTAGGAAGGCAAATGCAATGTTGGCATTTATTTCGCGAGGACTAGAATATAAAAGCAGGGATGTGCTGCTGAGGCTTTATAAGGCTCTGGTCAGACCACATTTAGAATATCGTGAGCAATTTTGGACACCGTATCTCAGGAAGGATGTGCTGGCCCTGGAGAGGGTCCAGAGGAAGTTCACAAGAATGATCCCAGGAATGAAAGGCTTAACATATGAGGAACGTTTGAGGACTCTGGGTCTATACTTGATGGAGTTTAGAAGGATGAGGGGGGATCTGATTGAAACTTCCAGAATACTGAAAGGCCTGGACAGAGTGGACGTGGGGAAGATGTTTCCATTAGTAGGAGAGACTAGGACCCGAGGGCACAGCCTCAGAGTAAAGGGAAGACCTTTTAGAACAGAGATGAGGAGAAACTTCTTTAGCCATAGAGTGGTGAATCTATGGAATTCACTGCCATAGAAGGCTGTGGAGGTCAGGTCATTGAGTGTATTTAAGACCGAGATAGATAGCTCTTGATTGGTAAGGGGATCGAAGGTTACGGGGAGAAGGCGGGAGAATAGGGTTGAGAAACTTATCAGCCATGATTGAATGGCGGAGCAGACTCGATGGCCTAATTTCTGCTCCTGTGTCTTATTTTCTTATGGTCTTATTCAGTAACTTTCAAACAACATTTCCTGCATGCTCCCGAATATCAATTAGTCATATATGGAAAGAGCATTCTAATATTGTCCTGTACTTTGTATTTAGGCACATTACGATAAACATTTCAGAAAGCTTTTAGAATACAACGACCAGGTGGTGAATGCAAAACATTTAAGAGCTAATAAAATGTATATGAATCAATTATCAGTTAAATAAAATGTGTAACAGATGGGAAAGCATGACGTAAAATATAATTATTGATGATGTACAAAATTTCTTAAAACTATTTGAAGGCTGTCAAAATAAATTTGAATTAATTGCCCTCTTTTAATTTGCATGGAATAGATTTAACCTGTTAATTTAACAAGTTGAATTGAGCAAGCAGCAAACCAGCAAAAGATGTTCATATATCTGAGTTAATGCATCTCATACGCAGAAGTTTATCGATCTGTTTAAAGTAATATAAACCATGCCTGTAAAATGATATTGTTAACAGACATGATTACCTTTCATTATCATTGTTCCTGCAGCTCCACTTGCATTGTTCATTGAGCTGTATTTCCTAGTATTCTAAAAACTGGAGTTGCTTAACATAAGTTACAATATAAGTCATGGTTAAGTCCTGTACCAGATTCGGATCAGTTAGAGCATGCTCTTGTCTCATAAATGTTCCCTCCTTCCCTTTCTTTTGAAGGCATGAACTCCTTGATGAAGTGGATTTGTCACCTCTGGGACTGGTGGGACATATACAGGGTGGACAGATTACACCTTAGCAGGAGTAGGACCAATATCCTTGCAGGGAGATTTGCTAGTGCTTTTCGGGAGGGTTTAAGCAAGCTTGGCAGGGGGGTGGGAACCAGAGAAAGAATTCAGATAGGAGAGAAACAAAGCTGGTGATGGTAGGAAGTAAAGCAGCAAGCGAAATTGGAAGGCAGCAGAAACAAGGGCCTGTGTCAAATAGGGTCAAAACACTGAAAAATGTTAAAAAGGCAAAATTAAAGGCACTCTATTTGAATGCTCGCAGCATTTACAAAAAGGTAGATGAATTGATGGCACAAATAGAAGTAAACAGGTAAAATCTAATTGACACTACTGAGACATGGCTGCAGGGCTTGGAACTGAATATTCCAGGGTATTTAACATGTCGGAAGGATAAACAAAAAGGAAAAGGAGGTGGGGTAGCGCTGTTAATAAAGGATGAGATCTGTACCTTAGTGAGAGAAGAGCTTAGATCGGAAGATCAAAATGTAGAATCATTTTAGGCGGAGCTAAGAAACAGCAAGGGACAGCAAATATTGGTAGGAGTTATTTATAGGACACCAACCAGTATTGCAGGGAATGGTATAACTCAGGGAATTAGAGGTGCATGTAGCAAGTGTTATGATCCCAGCTGATGGTATTACTGGACAAGTCAGCTCCCAGGGTTAAACCTGGCTTTGTAGATCCTAACTTTGTTTTTTTTTTAGAAACCATGGAAGTCAGTTACTGAACACATTCAAAAGAGTCTGCCAGAATACTTTTAACACAAAGAATAAAACATTTATTAAATGAGAAAAAATTAACTATATTACACTAGACAAAAAGGTTTGAAAGATTTCAGTTCAGATACCAGAAAATGATTCAAACTCATACAATGCTTTTTATCCCAGCAACCCTTACAGACATAAAACTCTAATGAAGATTTACCACTGTCTCAACACCAAGGTTCCATGATTGGGATAGTTCAGTTTCCTACAGTTTTCTTCCTGTGGACTTCTGAGCATTAACTAGATGCTTTTCGTCAACTGGTATCGCTCCTTGAGACACCCAAAAACCACAGTCTAAGCATATTATTACTTCAACTTCAGAGCAAACACATAAGTTCTCTAAATTCAGTTCACCAGCAGCCTTGCAGTGCAAGATTTCTTGTTAGAGACATTAGACCTTCTGCCTGCACTCTCTGGTTTACACACAGTAACTGGCTGTCCTTCTGTGTTCCCCTGTCTCTCTGTATGTCTCTGGGTCCCTGTTGCTAGGCAACAGCACAGTTTTTTCTACTTGATGTTATTTTTTAACTTCACTAATCTATTAACCCTTTGGCAACGCATCTGTCACTCAAGAGTTGTAAAACCTCATTAGAAATACATGTATGCAAACAGAGCCCCAAGTTTCCCAGCACCCAGCTCACAAAAGCCTCTAAATGAAACTAAACCAGGTTTTACCTTTTTTAACACCCAAAAACAAAATATAAATTAAACTTAAAGCTATGCATTGTTCCTAACACAAGGGTAATAAGGCAATCATGGGGAATTTCAATCTAAATATAGACTGGGTAGACCAAATTAGCACTAATACTGTAGAAAACAAATTCCTGGAATGTATACATGATGGGTTTCTAGAACAGTATGTAGAGGAATCAGCTTGGGAATGGGCTATTTTAGATTTAGTTTGCACAATGGAAAATGGCTAATTGACAATCTCTTTGTAAAAAATACTTTAGGGAAGAGTGACCATAATATAATAGAATTTGACATTAATTTTGAAAGTGATGTAGTTCAGTCCAAAACTAGGATCATAAATCTAGACAAAGGAACCAATAAAGGTATGAGGGCAAGTTGGCTGGGATAGATTGGGAAACTACACTAAAAGGCATGATGGTAGACAGGCAATGGCTAGCATTTCAATAATTAATACTTGATTTACAACAAATATGCATTATTTTGAGACACAAAAACCCAACAGGAAAAGTGATCCAACCGTGGCTAACATGAGAAGTTAAAGTTTCTATTAGATCAAAGGAAGAGGCTTGTAAAGTTGCAAAAAAAACAGCAAGCCTGAAGATTGGGAGCATTTTAGAATTCAGCAAAAGAGGACCAAAAAACTGATAAGGAAAGGGAGAATAGAATATGAGAATAAACTAACAAGAAACATAAAAATGGATTGTAAAATCTTCTTATTAGCAACGACAAATGTGGGCCCATTACACACAGAGACAGAGGAATTTATAATGGGGCATAAGGAAATGGCAGAGAAACTAAACAAATACTTTGGGTGGAATTTTATTGGCCTGTCCTGGCGGGGGCAGGGCTGTAAAATGAACATTTAGAAGCCCATTGACTTCAGTGAGACTGTAAAATCCCATCAACGTAAAATTCCATCATTTGTGTTTGTCTTCACAAAGGAAGATACAAAAAAACTTCCAAGAAATACTAAAGAACCAAGAGACTAATGGGAATGAGAGACCAGAAGAAATTAGTGTTGGTAAAAAAGTAATACTGGAGAAATTAGTGAGACTGAAAGTTGCTAAATCCCCTGGACCTGATGATCTGCATCTATAGAGTGTTGAAAGAGGTGGTTGTGGAAATAGTGGATGCATTGGTGATCATCTTCCAAAATTCTATAGATTCTGGAATGGTTCCTGCAGATTGGAAGGTAGTAAATGTAACCCACTATTTCAGAAGGAGGGTGGTAGAGAGAAAATAGGGAACTACAGATCTGTTAGCCTGATATCAATAGTAGGGAACATGTTAGAATCTGTTATGAAGGACATGATAACTGAACACTTGGAAAATAATGGTAGGGTGCAGAGTCAACACAGATTTGTGAAAGGGAAATCATGCTTGACAAACCTGTTGGAGTTTTTTGAGGATGTAACAAGCAGAATAAATAAGGGGGAACCAGCTATTCATAATCCATATCAATGATTTGGATGTGGAGATCAAATGCAATAGTTTGCTGATGACATAAAACTAGGTGGGAATGTGAGTTGTGAGGAGGATGCAAGGGGATTTGGACAGGTTAAGTGAGTGGGCATAGACATGGCAGATGGAATATAATGTGAAAAAATGTGAAGTTATCCACTTTGGTAGGAGAAATAGAAATGCAGAGTATGTCTTAAATGGTGAGCGATTAGGAAGTGTTGATGTCCAAAGGGATCTTAATGTCCTTGTTCATGAGTAATTGAAAGCTAGCTGGAAGTACAGCAAGCAATTAGGAAGGCAAATGGTAGGTTGGCCCTTATTGCATGACAATTTAAGTACAAGAGTAAAGATGTCTTGCTGCTGTTCTCTAGAGCCTTGATGAGGCAACACCTGGAGTATTGTGCACAGTTTTGATCTCCTTACGTAAGGAAGGATACATTTGCCATAGAGGGAATGCAACTAGGGTCCACCAGACTGATCCCTGGGATAGGGGGATTGTCCTACAAGGAGAGATTGGGGAAACCAGCCCTATATTCTCTAAGTTTAGAAGAATAAGAGGTGGTCTCATTGAAGCATACAAAATTCTTACAGGGCTCAGCAGGGTATATGCAGGTAGGATGTTTCCCCTGGCTTGGGGGTTGTGGGGGGGGGGGGGGGGGGGGGGGGGGGGGGGGGGGGGGTTGGCGGCGGGGGCTCTATAACCTGGGGAAACAGGTTATAGTCTCAGAATAAGGGGTTGGCCATTTAGCACTAAGATGAGGAGGAATTTCTTCTCTCAGAGGGTGGTGATTTTTTTAAATTCTCTACCCCAGAGGTTCAGTCATTGAATATGTTCAAGACAGAGATTGATAGATTTCTAGATAGTAAAGACATCAAAGGAAAAAAGATAGTGTGGGAAAATGGCATTGAGCTAGAAGATCAGCAATGATCTAGCTGAATGGCAGAGCAAGCTCGAGGGGCCAAATACGTATTTTCCTATGTTCCTATCTTTGGTAATTCTGGGCTCACTATTACGCATGGGAGAGTCTTTTAGTTTTAGGGTCAAATCAGATTATATTCAAAACCAACCCCTAAATAAAGAATTTGTGCTGAGGCCTGGTAAACTGCATAATACACTTTCTCTGCATCTCTGTCACTTTCCTCTTGTGGCATTTTAACCTCTCTCCCTATTGAGAAGCAACATCCATGTAGAGTATGCTCAGTTCACTATGTAATGTGCAGATCGCTGAACAAAGATCCTTGGAGGAGGTACCGAGGATGTATATCAATTCTTGTTAACAATCTACTTTGAAGAAGTCTTTATTATTCTTTATTGCCTTCAGTGCATCTTCCTAGTTCCTTCCTCAATCGATTTGCTGATTAAACCCAAAGTTTTATGATGAGTAATCTCCTCTTTTATCTTTTTTACTCACAGGAGCCCGTATCTGTTGTAGCTGAAATACACTAACATCAGACATGAATGAGTTTTGACTGTGTTGGCAGGTTTATCAACTATGCCTGGAATCTCAGCCCAGCCCTAACAGCAGCATATACACACCCATTCATCCCTAAGTAGCAGTCAGGAATGGGAAACCAACTGACTTGGATTTCTGTGAAATTGCAGATTGTCCCTCCTGCTGCTCTGACTGGAATCAGTTAATTTAACACAGACGAGGGATCATCCGCAGAACTTTCCTGATCTCTTTGACTCAACTACTCACTGGATATATTAGCTGAGCTTCTTAAAATCAAAATCACTTTGAGAAGACTGTGAACTTCTTTGCCTCAATGGCTTCTGTTGTTGAATGTCTAAGACCTTTTTGCTTAATTTTTGTCAGCCTGCTATATGGCATGCACAGAAATCTGCCACCAAATTACTGAGATATCTAGCTCTGTTGCATCTCTGTTTGTCTGATTCCCAATTTAAGTTACTGTCCTCTTTAGGGTGATTTACCTAAACCTAAATGAGTTTGGACACAGATTGACAGGGCCAAGTTTTAAGGATTGCCAAGTGTTCAGCCAGGATTTAGTCAGCTAAAACTGAACTGCTCATTAGTAGCACAAAGCACTGCTTAATTTCTCATGCTGATCCAGCTTACTATTACCGCCTTACCTATTCTGGTACTGGCTCACTGGATTATCCGAACCCCAGTCACAGGAATCCCAGAGCTACATGTAACATTCCAGGTTCTGTTACTGAGCCACACTTGGTCTGTTAATCTCCAAATGCTCCCTGGAATACTGTGTGCCTGCCAGGTTTAGGTCTTCGGTTGCTGAGTTAGTCACAGCATGTTGAAGTAGTTCTGAAATTTCTGTCACCAGACATGTTGGGCAGAATTTTCACTGACCTGACCCACAGGGAGTGGTTTGGTCAGAACATCAGGGATGAGGTAAAAACAAAAAAACTGCAGATGCTGGAAATCCAAAACAAAACCAGAATTACCTGGAAAAACTCAGCAGGTCTGGCAGCATCGGCGGAGAAGAAAAGAGTTGACGTTTCGAGTCCTCATGACCCTTCCACAGAACTTGAGTGGGATGAGGTGGTGGGGGTGGGGAGCGGTGGGGGCAGCCACCATTTGGAATTCCTATTCTACACGCTGAAGTCAGGGGGGTGGGGGGATGTTGGGACCTGGAGGTGGTGGATTGGGTGGGAGGTGGTGTGGGGAGATCAGAGGCCTCGGGTCAAAGGTCAAGGGGGGAAAACATGATTGGGGAACATTCTCTGGCAGGCACCTGTATCCAGGAGGCTGGTAAGGCACTCAGCTCCTGACTCTGTCAAGTCCTTGCTGTGAGGAAGCTGCAGGTTCTCTGATGTTCGGGGAACCTGGTCGACAGGAAAACCTCCATGCCATTGAGACTTGTAACCTTATATTTATATTTAAAGTTCCAATCCACCTGCTAGGGTTGGGCTGATTGCCCGACTTAGTTAATGTCGGAAATAGGCAGGTTGGAGGTAGGTTTGGGATGGGAAACAAATTTCTGACCCTTTAACAACCCCCACCAACTAATCTAAAAGTGCCCATTTCTTTAGTTAAAACCCAACTCGTCATCTCAGAACTACTTTAAAGCAAAGCTATTTTTTTCCTCCCAAGGAAGATAGCCATTTGCTGTCTGTAGGAGAATTGATGAGCACGGGGTTGAGCACTCGTTCTATGGAGCGCAGGTACCAGGAACCCCTTAGGAATAGACAGATGAGTAGCACACCTCGGGACAGAAGAAAAATGAGAAACCTTGGTCCTTTAAACATGGATCCAAATTGCATACAGCAAGCTCCCTGGACAGCTCAATGCACAAAAGTTCAGGATGGAAGTGACGTTTCCAAGTACAGGCTGTGCCTGTGATGGAGGTGGGCTGTGGGTCTGATTGCAACATTCGATATAACTGATGGGTGGTTTCTTTGTGCAGTCCAGTCTCCACAAGCCCTGTGCCTGGGTCAGTGGGAGGCAGGAGCGTCTGCAATCTAGTGTGATTAACTTGTGTGCACTAGGCTGCCCAGCCTGGCTGTCTTCCTGGCCCTACCTATCACAATATCACTGGAAAAGTCGAACAGTCCACTTCCCTTTAAGGTTCACCCTGTACCAAAATGTTCTACTTCCCACATTAGCTTGCTTACTATGCTCTCCCCCAAGGTATGAGTAATTATGATAATGAAGTGACCACAGCAAACTGGATGCAAATAGCACATTCACCTTGTAGTGGCGTAATGCCTGTTTGGGGTCATTTGAGCATAAACTGCACACACTCAATCCCCTTGATCTTCCTCGGAGTTGCTCTCAATGAGCTGCTGTAACTTTGCTGTGAGTGTGTTGAGAAGCCCAGAGAAGTTATGGAGACAGATGGTCCAAGGAATTTCCTGTGTTAAATTGCTTTGCAATTTTAACTCGGTTAGGACTAGTGTGTCTACAGCTAAAAGAATGCCAATTACCCTATCCAGTTTACAATAATCCTGAAATGCACTGTTGGATTTAGAACTGAATTGAAGGATTAAATGGCTGTAAAGTGGAAACAGTGAACAAATACTTTGGGTTTGTATTTGTTGCATTCCTGTCTGATATCAATCCATACAGACTTAGAAACAAATCTGAGATGTGTAAATTTGTCGGTTGCCACAGGTCTTTGCACCACTGAGGACAGTATGTTCTCTGGAAAGAGAATTAAGTACTTAGTTAATTAGGGTCTAATCACTGCATACATTGATGAACCAGAACAAAGTAGCTGGTACATTTTTACTCTTACGGTGTGAAATTTGTTATAAATCATTATAAACTTTTGTAGCAAGGTAGACAGAATTATCTAAATGATTGCATATGTGTCCTTTCTGATTATCCCCTCACTCTTGAGGCTTTTTAATGTCCTCATGGAAATGGATTAAAGCTTGGAAAGGAACTCTATCTTGTTTAATTTAGAACCATAGAAAAGTTATGGTGTAGAAAGAGGCCATTCAGCCCATTGTGTCTGCACTGGCCCTAAAAAGAGAAAAAAGAAACCATCTGCTCATTTTTAATCCCACATTCCAGCACCTGATCTGTAGCCTTGCAGGTGCATATCCAGATACCTTTTAAATGAGTTGAACATTTCAGCCTCAACCACAATTCAGGTAGTGAATTCCAGACGCCCAGCACCCTCTGCGTGAAAAAGGTTTCTCCTCATGGCCCCTCTAATCCTTCTACCAATCACCTTAAATCGATGCCCCCTGGTAATTCACCCCTCAGCTAGGGAAAATAAGTCTTTCCTGTCTTCGCTATCCTGGCCCCTCATAATTTTGATCATCTTAATTAGGTCACCCCTCTGTGCTAAGGAAAACAACTCTAGCCTATCCAATCTTTCTTCATTGCTGCAATTTTCAAGCCCTGGAAACATTCTTGTAAATCTCCTCTGTACTCCCTCCGGGGCAATTATGTTCATCCTGTAATTTGGTGACCAGAACTGTACACAAAATTTCAGCTGTGGCCTAACCAACATTTTAGGCAGTTCCAATATGACATCCCTGCTTTCGTATTCAGTACCTCACCCTATAAAGGAAAGCATTCCAACTGCTTTCTTTACCACATTATCCACCTGTCCTGCCACCTTCAGGGATTTGTGGACTTGCACTCCAAGGTTTCCCACTTCCTCAACCCTTCTCAATATCTGCCCATTTATTGAGTATTCCCTTGCTTTGCTGGCCCTCCCTAAATGCATTATCTCCTCCTTCAGTGATTGCTTAACTGTCCACCACCATTCCCGAATGGATGTGGCAGGACTGCAGAGCTTAGATCTGATCCGTTGGCTGTGAAATCACTTAGCTCTACCTATCGCATGATGCTTATGCTCTATGGCATACAAGTAGTCCTGTGTTATAGATTCACTGTTTTGACACCTTGTTTTTAAGTATGCCTGGTGCTGCTCCTGACATGCCCTCCTATGTTCTTCACTGAACCAGGGTTGATCCCCTGGCTTGGTGGTAATAATAATAGAATATACTGGGCCATGAGTTTACAGATTATAGCTGAGTGTAATTCTGCTGCTGCCCACAGCGCCTCATGGTTGCCCAGCCTTGAGTTGCTAGATCTGTTTGAAATCTATCCCATTTAGCATGATGGTAGTGCCACACAACACGATAGAGAATATCCTCAGTGTGAAGGCGAGACTTCATCTCCACAAGGACTGTGCAGTGGGCACTCCTACCGATTCTGTCATGGGTAGATGCATCTGTGGCAGGCAAGTTGGTGAGGATGAGGTCAAGTATGTTTTTCCCATTTTTTTATTCATTTATGGATGTGGTAGTCGCTGGCCCTTGAGAGGTGGTGGTGAGCTGCCTTCTTGAACCACTGCAGTCCATGTGATGTAGGTACACCCACAGTACTGTTAGGAAATGAGTTCCAGGATTTTGAAGCAGCAACAGTGAAGGAACGGTGATATATTTCCAAGTCAGGATGGTGAGTGACTTAGAGGGGAACTTCCAGGTGGTGGTGTTCCTATCTATCTGCTGCCCTTGCCTTTCTAGATGATAGTAGTTGTGGGTTTGGAAAGTGCTGTCTAAGGAGCCTTGGTGAATTCCTGCAGTGCATCTTGTAGATGGTACACACTGCTGTCACTGTGCATTGGTGGTGGAGGGAGTGAATGTTTGTGGGTGTGGTGCCAATCAAGCAGGCCACTTTGTCCAAGACAGTGTCAAACTTCTTGAGTGTTGTGGGAGTTGCATGCATGTAGGCAATTGGGGAGTGTTCCATCACATTCCTGACTTGTGCCTTGTAGATGGTGGACAGGCTTTGGGGAGTCAGGAGGTGAGTTACTCGCCGCATGATTCCTAGCTTCTGACCTGCTCTTGTAGCCACCATATTTATATGACTAGTCCAGTTCAGTTTCTAGATGTTGATAGTGGGAGATTCAGCAATGATAATGCCATTGAACATCAAGGGGCATTGGTTAGATTCTCTCTTGTTGGAGATAGTCATTGCCTGGCATTTGTGTGGTGCGAATGTTACTTGCCACTTGTTACTTGGCACCTTGATGCCACAATCAGTCAAATGTGGCCTTGATGTCAAAGGCAGTCACTCTTACCTCAACACAGGAGTTCAGCTCTTTTGTCTAGGTTTGAACTAAGGCTTTAATGAGGTCAAGAGCTGAGTGGCCCTGGCAGAACCCAAACTGAGCATCTGTTGAGCAGGTCATTGCTTAGCAAGTGATGCTTGATAGCACTGTTGATGACCCTTCCATTACTTTACTAATAATCGAGAGTAGACTGATGGGGCGGTGATTGGCCGGGTTGGATTTTTCCTGCTTTTTGCATACAGGACACACCTGGGCAATTTTCCACATAGCTGGGTAGATGCCAGTGTTGCAGTTGTGCCGGAACAGCTTGGCTAGGGGTGCAGCAAGTTCAGGAGCACAAGTCTTCAGTACTTGTTGGTTCCCTCAGCACCTGCCGCAGACCCAGTCTAGCAGTTGTGTCATTAGGAGTCAGTCAACTCGGTCAGTAGTGGTGTTACCGAGCCATTGTTGGTCATGTACATTGAAGTCCCCCCCAGCAGAGTACATTCTGCACCCTTGCCATCCTGGGTGCTCCCTCCAAGTGTTGTTCAACATGGAGGGGTACTGATTCATTAGCTGGCCATGAATGGCGATCAGCAGGAGGTTTCCTTGCCCATGTCTGATGGCATGAGACTTCATGGGCTCCAGAGTCAATGCTAAGGGCTCCCAGGGCAACCCCCCTCCCAACCGTATGCCACTGTGCTGCCTCTTCTGTAACCAGGGATGGTGATGGTGGTGTCTGGGACATTCTCTGTAAGGTATGGTTACATGAGTATAACTATGTCAGACTGTTGCTTGAGTAGTCTGTGAGAGAGCTCTCCAAATTTTGGAGGACTTTGCAGGGTTGAAAGTGGTGAGTTTGCTGTTGTTTTCCTTGGTGCTTTGGTCTTGATCCATCCCATTCCATTCCTTTCAGACTTATAGCATTTTTATGCTAGGCCATTTCAGAGTCAACCACACTGCTGCGGATCTGGAGTCACCTGTAGGCCAGGCAAAGATGGCAATTTCCTTCCCTAAAGGGCATTGGTTTTTAACAGTAGACAATATTACACTTTTAATTCCAAGTTTTCTTTAAATTCAAATTTCACCATCTGCTGCGGTGGGATTCAAACCCAGGTCCTCAGAGCATTACCCTGGGTCCCTCGATTACTAGCTCGATGTCAATACCACTACGCCACTGCCTCCTCCTTTCTTTTTCCCTCTTACTAAAGTTCTATTGAATCTGCTTCTATCACTCTTTCAGGCAGTGTATTCCAAATCACCACAACTTGCCGTTTTTAAAAAATGGTTTCCTCATGTCATCTCTGGTCCCTTCACCAATCATCTTAAATCTGTGTCTTCTGGTTACCGACCCTTCTGCCACAGGAAACAGTTCCTCCTTATTTACCCTATCAAAACCATTCATTAAACAACTTTCAACAAGTATTGAAATGATTCAGCTATGGAAAATTGAGACCAGAATGCAGGTAGTTCCCTGCATTACTACCTTTGCTCCAATTATAAAAAAAAGCTAACTGATGCCACAAATGGAACATTTCTTCTCTATATCTCACATTTAAAAAATGTCTTAATGTTCTTTATGCTGATAGCACTCTTAATCCCATGCATAAATAGATTGTGATCAGAGATTCAGGCCTGGAAATTCTGTGCAAGTTCTATTTATCTTCTCTGTCATAACTCCCAAGAAAATGACATATATTCAGTGAAATTTCAAGGCCTTAATAATTCTATATGTTGCCACAAAGAGAATATGTACACTTAAATTCAATATAACAGGAGTTATGAGAAAAAAAAACACAAATCCTCAGATTTCCTTTAATCTACAGGGTGTGCAAAAGCAAGAGGCAAAAGTAATACTGGTTGTCAGGTTAGATGCAAAGTAGATGTGATATTACACAGAAGACCAAAGGCAGTCACGTCTCTTCCTGATATTGATTTTACATCTTTCAGCGCACATCGAAAACAGTTGCAAAACTCCAGCTGTCACTGGCCTGCACAGCAGTTACATGACAGAGTAGATTTGTGAAAAATGGTCAGACCTACCCACAAGTTAGATAGGAGAGTCCCTGCTCCACAACAAATTGTATTTTTTTCTGTGACTCAAGGACACATTATGAAGACATGTAAGATATGATTTATATTTTCCAGAAAGCAGACATGACTGCACTTAAAAATAATTGATTGCATGGGAAACATTTTGGTTGTCCTGTGTAATGGGCATGATGCAAATATTCATTCCTTCCTTCCTTCTTTCCTTCTTTTCTGTTTACTTCCCGCCTCAAGGGAATTGGTTGAGCATGTGAAGTGAATGTAATGATGATGGTGTTAGTGAGTGGTGGATGGAATGGATGAGGGTGTAGATGTGGTAGCTGTGATCATGGTGGGTGAGAGAATTGATATAGGAGCTGTCAAACTGATGAGTAAGGGAGCAATTTTTTCTCTCTACCCTCAGGGAGATGAATGGGATTCAGGCATTGATTTAAAGTCCATGTCACGGTGTAGAAAGGGAGGAAGAGAAACCAATGGCAATGATTTAGGGCCATTGCCTCAAACATAATTTGACAGCAATGAGCAGGGCAGGTTTCACGACTTTACTGCTTGGACACTGCAGTGACTTCTGTGGTTACCAATGAAAGATAAATTTTTATTAAACAAATTTTTCTTTGAAAAAGACCTTTTTGTGGAGACGGGAGAGCTCCCCCAGCTTCACAGTCATTACAATCACCTTTGTCAAAATATCAGTGCTGGATTTTCTCCAATTAAATATTGGAAAGACTGAAGCTATTGTTTTTGGTGCCCATTCCAAATCCCATTCCATAGATACTGGCTCCATCTCTCTCCCTGGCAACAGCCTGAGATTAAACTAGATTGTTTGGAACCTCGGTGTCATACTTGACCCTGAGATGAGCTTCTGACCTCATATTTGTGCCATCACTAATACTGCTTATTTCCACCTCTTTAACATTGCCCAGCTTCATCCCTGTCTCAGCACATCTGCTGCTGAAGCCCACATTTCTTCTTTTGTTACTTCTAGACTTGACTATTCCAATACACTCCTGGCTGTTCTCTCGCATTCTACCCTCTGTAAACTTGAGGTCAGCCAAAACTCTGCTGCCCCTGTCTTAACTTGCACCAAGTCCCAATTCCTTATCATCCCTGTGCTCATTGACCTACATTGGCCCCTGATCAAGCAATGCCTTGATTTTAAAATTCTTACCCTTGTTTTCAAATCCCTCAATGGCCTCACCCCTCTCTATCTCTATCATCTCCTCCAGTCTGACAACCCTCCCAATTGGGAATTCAGAAGAAAGTTCTTCACCCAGAGAGTAGTAAGAACGTGGAACTCACTACCACAAGGAGTGGTTGAGGTGAGCAGTATTTAAGGGAAGGCTGGATAAGCATATGATGGAGAAGCGAATAGAGAAAATTCTGATGGAGTTAGTTCAGGAAAGAAGGGAAGAGACTCGAGTGGAGCATTAATACTGGCTTGGGCTGTTTGGGCTGAATGGAGTGTTTCTGTACATCTTATACAATTCCATTGGAATTTTGAAAGATTCCTGAACTAGCATAACCTCATGTCTTCATATCAATATATAGTTTGTCAGTTTGGAGTTCCTGACAGAAAGATCGTGAAGTTTTCATATGCATTTTTCAAAGATGTCAGGCACCTATCTAGTTCCAGCAGGAAAATGTTAAGGTCTCCAGAGGCGTAATGGAGATGACATCCTCACTGATATAATGATAAGAGTCGATAGTATGATAACTGTGCCTCTCTGAATCACTTCAATTAACTATCTTGTGTCCCTCTGACCGTGACATTTTCAGACACACTCCTACTTGTGCAGTTTAAATGTACCCAACCCATTATTTCTATCAGTGCCTGTGTTGTATACTTGCTTTAGCATAATTGGCTTTCTAAACCGCTTTTAATGGGTTTCACATTTCACCTCACTTGTAAAGCATTGCTTTGCAATGTGATTGTAAGGGCATTAACAGAGATGTATAAATCTGTGAGATGGTTGAAGTTATTTAAGTGCATAGGACAGATTACAGATTGTGAAATTACAGGGTGCTTCAAATAGCCTGGTATTATTTCCTTTGATAATTTTTCATTTTGCATGCTTAAATTGCAAATAATTACAATGAAAAATATAATAAAAACTCGATAAAAAACAAAAATTTGCATTTATATAGTGCCCTCATAAGTTGCATCCCAGGACATCCCAAAGTACTTTACAGCCAATGAAATACTTTTTGGAAACTAATCACTGTTGTAATATAGGAAATATGGCAACCAGTTCCTGCGCAGCAATCTTCCACAAACAGCAATGTGATAATCACCAGATAATCTGTTGACTGAGGGATAAGTGTTGGCCAGGACATTGGGGAGAACTCCCCTACTCATCTTTGAAGTTGTGACATGAGATTTTTTTAATGCCTATGTGAGAGGGCAGCTGGGGAATTCTGAAAAATAGTGTTGGAAAACACAAATAACTCAAGAATTGTGATTTGAAAAGTTAAAAGCTCACTTTACTCCAAAGTCCATTGTCCAGGTGCCCCCAACTTTCCTAACTTTTGAAAGTGACTTATGTGAACTTCTCACATTACAGCATCCACTGCGTGTGGAACACCTTCCTTTGCATCAAGACTTCAAATGTAGATTAGGTGACCACTTTGCCAAACTCCTCCATTCTGTCTATGGTATTCCACCACTCATTGCCACTCTGACCTCAAAAGCGTTGGTTGCCTTTGCTATTCCACGCATGCCTTTTTAAACAAAAAAAATTCCTCCCTTCTGCCACATTTTCTTTGGTTGGTCCGTTGCTATCCTGGCCGTTTACACATTCACTTATTTGCTTAAATGCCTTCCAGCCCCTCACAGAAGTGTTCTACTATGTTGTCTAACAAGTTGCTACTTGCCTTGTAAGCTGGTTTAACCCATTTGCATCCTACCAATGTTTGGAGTATCTATTGTTTCGTTTTGTTACTGTTACCTTTCCCCTTCCACCATTTTTGTTTCCTATTCCACTAAAACGCTTGGATATCCTTTAATGTTGAGGGAGAGTTCAACATGGACTATTAAACTGCCTTTTCCCTCCACAGACGCTGACTGATTTGCTTTGGATTTCCAGCACTTTCCTGTTTCTATTCCAGTTCTGACCTTTGCATGTTATCTGCTCCTTTCTGATATCTGTATCTGAGAATGATGCCTAAATGTCATGAACAACGCAATGTCTTTTTTAAATCTGTTAATATGGTGGGCAACCTTTTAGTTAATTGACAATAAAAACAGAAAATGCTGGAAGGAATCAGCAGGTCTGCCAGCATCTGTGGAGAGACAAAGTTAATGTTTCGAGTCCGTATCACTCTTCTTCAGAGCTAAAGAGAGGTGGAAAAATGAAGGATTTTATACGGTTTAAGAGGACGTGGAGCAGATGTAGCCAAATAGAAGGTCAGGGATAGGTGGGAGCTCAGGAGAGGTTGACAAAGGTGTCACAGACACAAGACAAAGGGAGTGTTAATGGTAGTGTTAAAGTCTTTATTCTCTGACATTCTATTTTGCTCCATCTGCCCCACCTCTTCTTAAACTGTATAAAATCCATCACATTCCTACCTCTCTTCAGCTCTGAAGAAGGCTCATATGGACTCCAAATGTTAACCCTTTTTCTCTCTCCACATATGCTGCCAGAACTGTTGAACTTTTCCTGCATTTTCTGTTTTCATTTCAGATTTCCAGCATCCACAGTATTTTGCTTTCATCTTAGTGGATAATTGACAACCTACATTTACTTAGAGTTCCCAAGAGATGTTGCAAGAAAGTTCGTGAGTTTCTTTGCTTCGTTTCAAATTTAGGGGGAAAAATTGGGCGAGCCCCCCAAAAAAAGGATGCATGATTAACCTGTGTCCGTTCATTGCAATGCCGTCAGCGCACAAACTTCACTCTTCCTGCTAATTTAATGATCTTAACCTGCTAAGTGTGCTGTTAAGTGGCTGCAAGCCTCAGCAGGGGGCCCAAGATTGTGTAAGACTGCCACCCTTGAAGAGCCAACACATCTTGGCTGCAGCTGGTGCTGCTAGTGTCTGGGGTAGGCTGTCTAACCTGCAAAGAAGAGTGAAAATAGCTCAACAGGGCTGAGATTGTGCTCCAAGGTTCTCTGATGCAGCACAGGGTGCAAGGTGGGAGAGTATGAAATAGTCAAGTACAGAGGCACGGTTGAGGATTTTAACAGCAGATGAGCTAAGACAGGGAGGGCTAAGTTACAGAGGTTAATATAAACAGTCTCGGTAATGGAGCAGATCTGTGGTTGGAAGCTCTTCTTGGGTTGAAATATCACACCAAGGTTTCAAACAGTCTGGTTTGGCTTCAGACAGTGGCTGGGGGATGGATGGAATCAAGAATGTGTATCAAGGACCGCAGATAATGGCTTCGATCTTTACAACATCATTAATATATTAAATATTAGAAGGACACAGGATTGTCTTATTATTTGAACTCTTTCTTTTTCACTCATTACAAACACTGGAGTTTTGACTTGCAGCAATGAATTCATAATGATTTAAGTAGAACTGTACTATGACATGGATGAAAGTACACAGAAGTCTAGAAGTGACACAAAAGCAGAATACTCTGGGCAGGATTTTTTGGTCCCACCCACCTCTGGGATTTTTCGGTCCCGCTGAAAGTTAATCGACTTTTGGCCGGGCCATCGAATCTCCCACGATGTGTCCCGCTACAGCAGGGCTAGAAAATCCCAGCCCATGAATGCTGGAAATCTGAAATAAAGACAGAAAACGTTGGAAATATTCAGTGTGGTGTGGTCAAGCTGCAGCTGAGGAGTGATGTTTCAGAGCTAATGTTTCTGGTCGATGATCTTCTGACCAAAGATCATTGACCTGAAAGGCTAACTCTGTTCCTCTCTCCACAGATGCTGCCTGACCTGGTGAATATTTCAGCATTTTCTGTCTTCTAATTATTTTACAATGTTATATATAATGAATTATTTCAAATAGTTTTAACCATTTCAATTAAGGCCTATGGTAATTACAATGGAAGTGTGTATATATGATGAATTTTACGATGCCAGTCTTTCTTTTGGCATCAAATGAAATTAAATTTTAATTTGAGGACTGGTCTATTAAACCTAGCATAAAGTCACATTTGGCTCCCTTATCCATGACTTGTGGACTTGAATTGTACAAGTCTCTTAACTCACTGGGGCCTGTGTGCTTGCAGGAGAGTCTAGTGACTGAGCTCAATCTATGCTGGTTTTATGGTGAGGCCACTTCTGTTTAATTAGGAGGGTTTCCTTCTGTTGTTTGGTCTGCTGAGGTCAGACACAGGATAATCACCAGTTGAATTGGTTACCCAAGGAATGCATCTCTTGTTTAACAAAACTAAGAGCAATCAGCCATCGGGAAAGAGAGGCAATTGGCCACTTTCTAGTCAAAATATTGTTTGTCAATCTGAATTCAGTTATGTCAAGTCTATCCTTCAGTGTTTCCTCAGGGAAGGTAGTCATTCTGCCTCTTGTACATATGTCAAACAACTAATTGGAACATCACTCTTGATCCTAATTAGGTTATTAATTTTAATGATTTACTTGCAAGGACATCTCCACATTGCTTGGCTGTTCCTAGAGGTCTATGTACCAAAATCTATAAATAGAACAATTACCATTATTGCTCCAAGTCTGAATGCCGCCCTAGATGGTGGTATGTAACACTGATGTACTGTGATGTCTGTTTAGTGGGCCATTATCTTCTGGTTCAGCCAGGAGAATGTCAAGGAACAGGAGCAGTGTTTGATCCACACAGTCATTGAGGTTTATTTTTCCTTCTCTATTTTGTTAGTCCTCTAATCTCCTCTCTCCTCCTATCCAAAGCATGAGCCTTGAGAGGTTTTTTATGCTGCCATCAGGATTGGGGACTTTTCATTCATTTTCATTTCCTTGCCAAACCAGCTGAGATCAGCTAACTGACCAAAGACCAGGGATTAAAGTACAAAGTTCCTCATTTGCATGAGTGGGCTGCCTTCTCTATCAGTAAAATGTGGTAATTTTGAGCCTGCTTTTTTCAATCAATCAAAACTCTCAATTTTGGCTTCACTTAACCTACCTGACCTTATGCAGAAAATGTTAACAGATAAACAACATGACTAAACTCTTCATATTTAAAACTAAGATTGCTGTAAGTGATTTGTTAAAGAGATGCAGGTGGCACATCTGTTTGAATAGCTGCAGTGTCTCGCAGTATGGTGAATAAGCAGAACATTTTCTGGCCTGTTTAGTGATCAGCAGGTGACTAAGGAGAGGTCTTTGATCCAAATGTCAAGCTGTAATCAATCCAAAAAAGATTTGCATGTGGATTTATTCAGTGTGAGTTGGTTCAAATAATCTTTTCAGTTATTTTCCTGTGCAATCTTAAACACTCTTTGGACAGAGAATATAAATCAGCCGTGGTCTTATTAAATGGGAGAGCAGGCTTGAGAGGCTGTATGGCCTACTCCTATATCTATTTCTTACATTTTTATGGTACACTTTTCCGTACCATGTCCAAATGATCCTTATTCATGGGAGCACAGGCAATGATGGCAAGATTCAATTCTGCCATAAGGTCCATTTCCTGGTGATAGTGGAGTGAACACTAGTAGAAAATGGGTAAGAGCGTCCATTAGGTTGGATGTTACCCATTTTTTTGAGTGCAACAGAATTTCCTGCACTACTTCTGCCAGACACTGAAAGCACCAATCTAAATATGGCTCAGGGAATCTAAGTAAAGTGGCAATAAGTGAGTGGACATCAGGTAGCAGATTTTCCTTGGCAATGCTGGGCATGAAAAGCACCAAAATTCACCAGGTGGCCAGCATCTCACCTTCATTGTCTATGCTCCCATGAATAAAGATCATTTGGACATGGTACGGAACCAATTAGGAACCAAGGGTGGCAATAGTGGAGGGAAAGTGGATTGACAGGCCACCATCACAGGATCCTGAGCACTTCATTCAAGGTATCAACATATTTGGTCTCTTGCTGGCTGCCCCACCCATTGAGTTACTGTGGCTAACTGACACATGCTGTAGCAATTCTGCCCTCTGCTCAATCCCCAGATCTGGCCATCGATAACCACATGATGAAAAAGCTGCCTATATAAGCTGGATCTCTGCTAAAAACAGTTGCATAAGGTTAACCCTTATTTTCAGTGGCAGGCAATGTGGACCGATGTAAGAGGACACTGGCCTGAATATCCACTTGCTATTCGATAGGGAAGGACACTGTAGCCTGGTTCTGTCCTTGTCTGCTGTCCAAACACATTGGAGTGAGGTGTGGGGTGGGGGCAGGTAGGTGGTGGGGGTGGGGGGGGTGGGGGGGGTGCTGGGGTGCTGCAGGAGAGATGAGACCACTCAATAACAATAACAATGGGGCCCTCCCTGATTGTCCCCTCCCTAGCCCAGGTGCATTGTAGACCCAAACCAATTGCAAACTCAGCCAGTTTTATTGCCTTCACATCATACTAGAGTATGTACCATGTGGTTCCACCAATAAACTCTTAATTTTGCATTGTGCAGTAACAACGTGAGAAAATGTTAAGGGCAATACGAGGCCCACTAACCCATTGAGCATGTCCTTATACTGTTTCAGCTAACCCAGCTCAGCATCCAACTCCTGTTAGAACGCCCTAGCATCTTACCGGTGGATCATTCTAACAATTATCACCCTTCTGGGCAAAGATATAGAAACACAAATTTTTGGCATAGAAGGAGGCCATTTGACCTATTGTGTCCGAACTGGTTGAGAAAGAGTGACCTGGTTTAAACCCATTTTCCAGCTCTTGATCCGTAACTGTGTGGGTTAAGACATATCCAAGATTTTTTTTTTAAAAGTGATGAGAGTTTCTGCCTCTACCACCCTTTCAGACAGTGTATTCCAGACTTCCACCACCTTCTGAGTGAAAAAATATTCTCCTCAACTCCTCTCTAATTATTCTACCAATTACTTTACTTGCTCACTGGTTATTACAGGACATGGTGGAATAGTGGTGATATCACTGGGCTAATAGTGTAAAGGTACAGGCTATTGCTCTGGGAGCATGGGTTCATAATCCCACCATAGCAACTGGTGGAGTTTAAAGTTAGTGAATAAATTTGGACTATAAAGCTAGTCTCAGTAATGGTGACTAGAGCAATGGTCATCAATTCTCATAAAAACCTATTTGGTTTATTAATGTCCTTTAGAGAAGGAAATCTGCAATCCTTACCTGGTCTAGCCTACATGCAACTCCAGGCTCACAGTAATGTGGTTGACTCTTAACTACCCTCTGAAATGGCATGGCAAATCACAGTTCAAGGGCAATTAAGGATAGACAACAAATGCTGGCCTTGCCAGTGATGCCCACATCGCATGAAATAATTTTTTTAAATGCTAAGGGAAAATATGCCCTTCCTATCCATTCTATCTAGGCTCCTCAATTTTATGCACATCAATTAAATCTCCCCTCAGCCTCCTGTGTTTCAAAGAAAACAACCCCAGCCTATCCAAAATTTTCTCATAGCTATAATTCTCCATTCCTGGCAACATCCTTATAAATCTCCTTTGTACCCTCTCTTTCATGCATTTTTTTTTCTAAGATCGGTTTCAAAGTGATTTTTCACTCATTGATGTTAGTGTTGTAATGTTCTACTCTCCTTACTGATTTTACAGTAATAGCTTGTCTAGATTTTGAAAATGTCCTGTCATTCATGAGTCTCCTTGTGCTAATTGCAGTCTTTTCATTATGTATGTTCAACAAATCCATTTTGTTCACACTGTATCAGTTCAGTGCTATGAGTGGACAAGTTGGCAAAACATGACATACAGCAAGTCTATGAATGAATGAATGACTTATTTGCTGCATATTATCAGGTAGAGTAGGTTGAAGGACTAAGCTTTCCCCAATTGTAACAATTGCAATCGGGGGGTGGGGGGGTGGATGGGAAAAAAATCTATCTAAGAAATAGGATTGAAAGGAAAAGCTGGCGGAAGGATGAAATGAGGGAGAACTCTAGAGTACGCATCAGAAAAATTTGAATGGTAAAGTAAATTTTCACCTGGTTTTAAAAATGATGGACACCTCAGCACAAATGTCTTAACAGACACCTTATGTGATTTCAGGCTAGGAAGGTTTCAACAGTGTGCCCTCTGGAAAAAGCATAGAATCACTGACAGCATCTTCTAGATTTCCATGTTTAACTGAGCACATGCGGACTCCCAAGATCATTTTCAGAGGACTCATGATGCTAAACATTCAAAGCTTTGCCATCATTATTACCCCTAAATATAGGTTATAAAATGCACACACGGATATTTTGAACCTACAAACTTGGATAGATATTTCAGTGGTCTGATGAAGGAGACACATACCAGGAAGTGTTACAATCTATTTAATGAATGACTTATCCTCTAATGGGGTGTCATGGATAAATAGATACAGAGAAGCCATCTTTAAATTACCACTAATTATATAATGACTGAGGCTCATCAGATTTCTTCCTCTTTTTGAAGTTCTGCTAACAGCATGACTTTGATAAATGTGCAGTAAGTATTTTATTTATGATATCAAGTAGTTACCAGGATGAAACTGTACTGCTTATTGAGTGTTTCATTGCAAGTTAAGGATATGATTAAACACTGCATCACTTTTGCTGATGCAATGGGCTAAAATGTTTATTTCAACATATGGTAGGGAGAGGGTTAGGGCGAAGCAAACCACCCCCACAGTATATAAATTAGAGTTGAGTTAATGGACTGGTGGTAAATTCCTGATCTAAACTGTTTAGCTTTCAGCAGAGACAAATGCCTTTTTTATTGGGAGATCTTAATTTAAGTTCTGTCACATTTTGTCTGCAATTCGGCTGTCACAACTGGTGAATTACAAGGGTCTGGGTTGATAGTTATCCGAGGTAAAGTGCAGTTGGAGCTTTGATAGTCATGCCATTTGTGAATGTTTGCTGTTTTATACTTTTATTGGATATACTCTAATAATATAGAAAAGCCTGTAATGCCATCAGCTTGAAATGAGCCTGCAGTGTCTCCGCTGCCATTGTGGCCTGGCACTCTCCATGGTGCTGAACTGTGTGCTCTGCTCCACTTGGCTCCTGGCTCTTCTCCACTCAGGTCTCTGGCCCTGGTTAATGCCATTACTGTCAGCTCCAAGATATTTTCTTTGCTGCCGCAGGAGCAGGCAAAGTAGCTGAGGCAGTGAAGTGTGACCGCTCCATCTGAATATAGACTGAAACCAGTATAGCCCATAACAATTAGAGGTCCATGTTTAGCATGGGCAGCTGCTTATGTTGGCCAAATGGTGCAGACCATTGGTCAGTGCCATAGGACTCAGTCACCAAGGAGCCATTTAAAATATGCCAGGTATGCTGGCAGTTCAATAAGCTATCTGCATTTGGTTAATTACCTGTATTTATTGAATTTACACACTGCTTCACTACACACATTTGTGTGAATTTTTTTATGCATGGGGATCTCTGTGGCAAACTGTTCCAAGTTACGTAGTTGTAAACATGAAGAAATATGAAATTATAATATCTGAAAGAATCATAAGAGCTCGTGTGTTACAAAAGCTAGAGCTTTAGATATGAGCACATGTCCCAAAGTTATACAGTATACATATATACAATAGATTTTCACAGTTTAAACTGTTCTCTCAAAGATGAATCACTGCTGATAAATTTTATATCATGCACCTTAGATTGGTTGTACAGTCCACCACTTACATTCACGTTAATGCCCAAACTGCATGGGGCAGTCACTGCAACTAGTCTGAAATTCAGCAGGGTTTCTCCTTCTTTATGTCTGGTGGGAGGCCAGTGAAATTCCCTGTGATTGCTATTTTTCTTTGGCTTTTACCAGCCTTCCACTGGAACCACAGTGCGAGGCTGGGGAAAATTCCTGTGAGATTTCAGAGCTAGCTATATTACCATGCATTTCTGGATCTGGAGCTGCGGGGGTGGGGGAGGGGGGGGGTGGTTTCTATATTTAAAACGAAGTTTCATTCTGAAACTTTTGAGATGATGGGTGAGATATTAATTCATTTAAAATCCATTTACTGGCAAAGAGTTAAAGTTGGGCCCATATCTGTATTAGGATTCATTTTCAATTCAAATTGGGACAGTGTGTGTTGCACTTTGTTGGCAAGGGTGGGCCCTCACAGCCCCCTCGTTTCCCCTGTCCTACCCATCGACTTGCTACTTCGCACCCTGAATCCACCCTGACTCCTGGACTTTCTTCCCCTTGATCAGTTCCAATTGCCTGAACCACTTTGCTTATTGCCTCCCTCACTTCGTCTTGCTCTTTCTGTTTCTCCTTCATGCTTCTCTAGCCCTCTTGAGCACTTCCTGCCTCCCCACTCATTTCCACTCAGGCCAACTCGCTAATGTCCTATAGGGAACAAAATCTGCTGTCCTTCCCTTGTCTGGTCGGCATGTGAACCCACAGCCATGTGGTTGACTCTTAACTGCCCCTGAAATGGCCTAGCAAGCTCCTCAGTTGTACCAAGCTGCCATGGATGCCAAATGGTTCAAAAAGCAGGCTCACTACCGCCTTCTCAAGGGCAATTAAGTGTAGGCAACAAATGCTGGCCTTGCCAGTGATGCCCACATCCATGAAATAATAAAAGAAAGTTGTTCTTTCCTGGCCCCATACATGCTTTGAATGATTGTAAAATAACGTGTTGTGCTTGACTAAGTTTCTGACACCAGACCAGTGATACGGGACCTGTAGAATGACCACAGTTAATTTAAGCAGGTTAATGTAACTGTTAAAATAGCAGACAGTGAAATTTCTTATAAACATAATATTGAATTCATATGCTTATATCCAGCAGTGTGATTCCAGAATAAAACAGGAGCTAAAAAGAAACCTATAGAGGGACAACAATGAGGAAAAGTCTGTGAGGTGCAGGCAAGGAAAGAATTAGAGAGTTCAGAAAAAGCAGAGAGACCCAGATGTAGAAGAGAATGAGCCACACACCGCATTATGTATAAAAACATGTCCTTGAGCAACAAAACTATACCAATTCTTCCTGTCTGTGCTGCACTTGCTTCCTGATTTATAAATGTCTGTCACTCCACTTCCATCAGGCCTGGATATCATATTTGCTGTTTTAATTTGTAGCTTAAAACTCTTCCATGTTTCATTGCTCCTATCTCTGTAACCCTTCCAGAATGATAGCTCTCCTCTTAAATTCTCTGTTTGACTGTGCCCCATCTCTTGTACATACCCCTCTTCCTTTGCCCTGCAACTGTTGGCTATGCTTTCAGCTGCCAGATCTCACTACCTAGAATTTTGATCCCAAACCCTTCCACCTCTTCTGCCTCCCTCTTTGACTGAGCTTTTCATCACCACTCCTTCTTGACTTTGTGTCAGTTTTCCTCCTAGCTCTGTTAAGCACCTTGGGATGTTTAGCTAAAGTTCTGATACTAGTGCAAGCTGTTAGGTTTGTATGCTCACCTTTCATTTCTTCTGTAGGTAGATATTGTTATGCCGCACAGCGACACCTGCTTTCCTTTTCCCCCTCTGAATGACAATCTTTCCCTGACAAATGCTCAGAACTCTCCAGCAGCCTAGTGTTAGGGGAAAAGGAATTAATTTTTGTGTTAGTTTAGGGAGGATGAAACATAATTTGTGACTTCCTCACTTCCACTTCTCTAAATCATTTAAGAGGATATTTGATTATTTCCAAACTACAGCATTAAAAGGGTAAGAAGAATTTGCCTGATTAGTCAGCTCTGGGGGAATGTAAACAAGGTTGGATTTCCTTTGGGACCGGGGGAACTGATTTTTGTAAAGAATCGAACAGAAAGAAGTGATTTCAAACCACTTAGTTGTGTGTAATGTTTCTCAATCGATGGCAAAGAAGACAGAGGCTCCAGAAAATAGAGAGCACCTGAAAGCTTTAGAGATGAGCTAAGCTTGTTCTCTTCCTTCTTGAGGGAATGGTATTGTTTTGCTGACAAAACACCATTATCTTTGCACTGTTTCCTTTAGGTGTCAGACTTGACAGCTCTTGTCAATCCCAGTTTGCTTTCCAATTCACTTTCTGTCACAGGCTTAACAGAGGCAGCTAATTTTAGACCCATCACAGCTTCCCCCAGAGCAACTCAAATAAGTCCTCCCAGCATTCTGTTGCCTTTGCCTTCTTCTACATTTGCAATACCAACCGTGACACTGGAAACTGGGCAATAAATCAGTGCCTTGTTGGAATTTACTTTCATATGTGCTCTTCTCTCAGTGCCTGAAACCATTAAGACCCCCAGTCACAGAGTAAACTGCAGTGTCACTCGACTATCCAGGCAATCATGTCCTCACACATTAATAAATCCAAACACTTAAAAGAGTTGCCACCACACAAAACAAAAAAAAAAAAATTTTTATTGACTGTGCAAAAAGAGTCACATAGGCTTATTAAAAAATCATAGAATGACTACAGCTCTGAAGGAGGTTCTTTGGCCCATTGTGTCCATACTGACTGTCTGCATGCACCTAATCTCTATGTCCTTTCCCCACAGGTCTTATCTAATTGACTTTTGAAAGGCATGATTGTATCTGCTTCTACCACACTCTAAGGTAGTGTATTCCTGATCCTAAACACTTGCTACATAACACAGTTCTTCCTCATGTCACCATTGATTCTTTTAACAACCTCCTTAAATTGGTGTTCCCTGGGTCTTGATCCTTCCACCAATGGGACACAGTTTCACTCTTTCTACTCTATCCAAACCCTTTCTGATTTTCAACACTTCTATCCAATCTCCTTTCAACCTTCTCTGGGAAGAAAACTCCAACTTCTCCAACCTGTCCATGAAACCGAAGTCTCTCATCACGGAATCACAGAATCACAGTGCAGAAGAGGCCCTTCGGCCCATCGAGTCTGCATCAACATGTGAGAAACACCTGACCTACCTACCTACCTAATCCCATTTACCAGCACTTGGAACCATTCTCATAAATCTTTTCTGCACTGTCTCTAAAGTCTTCCCGTCCTTCCTAAAGTGCGATGTTCAGAATTGGGCACAAGATTCTAACTGAGACCGAACCAATGTTTTATAAGGGTTCGTCATAGCTTCCTTAATTTTGTACTCTATGTCTCTGTTTACTAAGCTCAGGATCACATCTGCCTTTTTTAACCACTTTCTCAACCTGCCCTTCTGTCTTCAACAATGTGTACATATATGCCCCAGGTCTCTCTGTTGCTGCAGCCCCTTTAGATTTGTTCCCGTTAGTTTATATTGCTTCTCCTCATTCTTTCTACCAAAATGTACCATTTCACACTTCTCTGCATGAAATTTCGTCTGCCATGTGGCAGCCCATCCCAACAGTCTGTCCACATCTACCTGACGTCTATCGCTATCCTCACTGTTCACAATACTTCCAAGTTTCATTTCATCTGAAAATGCTGAAAAGCAGTGATCCTAGTATTGGACCCTGGCCTTCACCTATAAAGGCCTTTACTCCAGAACAAGCCTCCCTGTTACGATTAGCTGAGAAGAAACATTTTAGTTGGTCATTTACTACTGACCCAGCCAAATAGAATGAATCTTGTAATATGACAGGGAAGTGATATGCCCTGGTCCTCACAGAAAGACTGAGAATAGAGATCAATGGAGATGATAGATTAGAGAAAACAGCATTCACAGGATCACAGAATTTTAATAGCAAAGAAAGAGGCCATTTGGCCCATCGTGTCTGCACCAGCTCTCCAAATGAACAGTATGACCTTTTGCCATTGCCCTGCCTTTTCCCCATACCTTTGCACATTTGTTTCTATTCAAATAATCATCTAATGCCCCTCTTGAAAGCCTCGATTGAACCTACCTCCATCACACTTTCAGGCAGTGCATTCCAAACCCAAACCTTGGTATATAGATGGTAAGAACCAAGAGTACTTTTATCATTCACAACTTTTTGGGGAGAAGAATGGATTTTAGGGTTGGTGAGGATGGTTAATTGAGAAGTTGGACAGCCAATGCAGCTTGAGCTCTCAGAGAAAATGGATCTAAGGAATTCAAATGAATGTGGGGGAAATGGAGAGATTACCAGGACTCAGAGATTATGGAGTAAGGTGACAGGGAGATGGAGTTGAGTAGTTGGAGGGGGAACAGGGAGGGTATGGTATGCTAAGTAAAGTGATGCAGCAGTTCTGATACAGAAGAATGAATCTTATTATCATCCTGATCTTTAGTTTCTTCTGTGGCCTCATCCAGCTCTCTCTTTGTAACCCTCTCTAACTTTAGAAGACCCGCTGTACCCATGCCCTCTCTATTCTCTATTTCTCTAACTTTGGCCTGTCTCATGCATTCCCTGCTCCACTCTCCACACCATTAGAAGCTGAGCCTTCACCTGTATAGGCCCAAACCATTGGAATTTCCTCTCTATATCCCACTGGTGTATTTCCTCACTGTACCCCAATTTTCCTCTCTTTCCTTAAAACCCTCCAGGCTTCTGTTCACTCCACTTGATTTCCACCTTTCCTTACACCTTTTGTGAAATGCCCTGGAGTATTTTTCTCTATTAAAAGTGTTTTGTAGATTCCAGTCCTCAACAGAGAAATGTATTAGAGACTTGGAAGGTAGCTGTATTATAATTGCAGAATCCATAGGGAAAGATGCAGTCAGCTAAAATTAAGCAGACTCACTTTTTGGAGCTGGTGTAAGATACAAATGGGAAGCTTCCAGCACGTCCATAATTGTTTGTTGGGTGTGGAGGTACAGATTGGTACAAGATCTGCTCCTGGATAGATATAAGGGAAGGGGAGGAGGCTTGCCAGAAGACATGAGGGTCTTGGTAACAGAATAAGGTTAATGTACATTTAATGGCACCAGTATTCAATTGCATAAGATTATTTGTATTACTGCCTTTGGAATTCTCTTTATGCATACACAAATGGATTTTGGGTTTCACCTGAAGTTGTTAGGTTTTGGTTCACTTAGATTTTGGTCAAATTGTGTTTTATGATTGCATGATATTCCCTTTTGAGAAATTAGAAAATATTCTGGATAAGCATGATTCACTTTCTCATCCACCTTTTACAGAGAAAATAGAATTTAAAATAGATCAAATTCTATCAAAAAGGGCATTTATATGAATATGTCTGAAAATGGTTTGAGAACGTATTATAGATATTTCTACACTTAAGAAAAGAGGAAGGCATAACTAAGTGAGTTGCAGAACATAAATTCTTCCATTTGTTTTAGCTGATAACTATAGGCCAGTTAGCTTAACATCTTTCATTGGGGAAATGTTGGAGTCTGTTATAAAGGATGTAATAGCAGAGCATTTAGAAATACTTAATCTAATCAAGCAGAGTCAGCATGGCTTGAAGGGAAAATCATGCCGAACAAATGTATTAGAATTCTTTGAGGAGGTAAGAAGCAGGATAGATAAAGGGGAACCAGTAGATGTAATACATTTGGATTTCCAAAAGGCGTTCGATAAGGTACTGCACATAAGGCTACTTAATAAGGTAAGAGCCCATGGTGTTGGGGGTAGTATATTAGCGTGAATAGACGATTGGCTGACTAATTGAAGACATAGAGTTGGGATAAGGGGAGCATTTTCGGGATGGCAACCTGTAACTAGTGGAGTGCCACAGGGATCAGCACTGGGGCCTCAATTATTTACAATATATATTAATGACTTGGATGAGGGAAGTGAATGTACTATCACCAAGTTTGCGGATGACAAAAAAAAAGGTGGGAAGGCAAGTGGTGAGAATGACAAAAGGAGTCTACAGAGGGATATGGACTGGGTAAGTGATTGGGAAAAAACTTGGCAGGTGGAATGTAATGTGGCAAAATGTGAGATTATGCACTTTGGCAGGAAGAACGGAGGAGCTGAATATTAGTTAATTGGGGAAAGACTGCAGAAGGCTGCAACAGAGAGGGATTTGGGAGTCCTTGTGCATGAATCCCAGCAAGCTAGCATACAAGTTCAACATGTAATAGACAAGGCAAATGGAATATTGGCCTTTATTTTAAAGGGAGTGGAGTACAGAAATAGGGAAATCTTGCTAAAACTATACAAGGCACTAGTTAGACCACACCTAGAATACTGTGAACAGTTTTGGTCCCCTTATCTAAGGAAAGATATACTGGCATTGGAGGCAGTCCACAGAATGTTCTCTAGGTTGATCCTGGGTATAGAGGGATTTTCTTATGAAGAGAGGTTGAGTAGGTTGGGTCTGTACTCTTTGGAGTTTAGAAGAATGAGGGGTGACCTTATTGAAACATATAAGATTCTTAGGGGGCTTGACAGGGTAGATGCTGAGAGGTTGTTCCCCCTTGTGGGAGGGTCTAGAACCAGAGGGTATAATCTCAGAGCAAGGGGTGCCGTTTTAAGACAAAGATGAGGAGGAATTTCTTCTCTCAGAGGGTAATCAATCTGTGGAATTCTTTACCGCTGAGGGCTGTAGAGGCTGGGTCATTAAATATATTCAAGGCTGAGATAGACAGATTTTTAATCAGTAAGGAAATTGAGGACTGGGGAAAAGGCAGGGAAGTGAAGTTGAGGTTGATCGGATCAGCCATATCTAATTGAATGGTGGAGCAGACTCGATGGGCTGAATGGCCTACTTCTGCTCCTACATCTTATGATGAAGGAACAAGTCAAATCGAAATATATCCTTCACCTTTACTGCCAGATTAAGAATTAATGCTGCAGAAGGGTTTGCAAAATTTCATGACTGACAAGATTTATAAAGAGGCAAAAATTTCATGGCAGGAAACTTCTTGATAGAATTTGGAAGCAATGGGGGAAATATGTGCAGTTGAAATAAAGGGGATATACTTGTTCTATTCCAGAAAGCCAGTTGGTGAAGGATAGAACTGGAGCAAATCTTTGCACATTTTTATATTTATTTACAGAGTTACACATTACAACCACCTGTGTCACATTAATCCCCAGTTAATGTGCACCACCTGCATAAAATTAAACACTAATAATATATAATTATCAGAATCGCAGGACTGAATGAAGAATATGCTATGTCTTATCAATATATGCATAAGTCAAAGTCCTAAAGAAGTACCCAGAATTTTGTCCAGTTGGAGCAGCCACAATGCACCAACCATTGAGTTTGCAGAAATTGAAAAGCCAGTTTGGAATTTGCAAGGGGGCTGGGAACTGCTTTGTGATCAGTAGTGTTTATTTAAACATTTTTATATAAGAAAGGGCCTATTTTATTGACTGTGCTTCTGCAGATAAACAAGCGTTACAAACTGACTGAGTCATTCTACTGTTCTTTCAAGCCAAGAAGTGGTAATTGCAATAGTTATTGGTCCAACTTCTTGTTCACTGTTAGTTGCGTTATACTTTCTAAATTAGTGTCTAACGCTTTTTTCGATGGCTTAATTAATACAGATAATATATTGCTGAAAATAGATGTTCACTGATTATCTTAAACTGGCTGTTAGTGTAGCTATTAATGTGCTCCGGATTGTTCAACAAGTGCTGTCCAATAGCAGAATCACATCTAACAGTAGACATTTTGTTTTGGGTTTTCTGAGCTGGTTGAGTACCGTCTGTACTTTGCCTATTATGAACAACCAAAGGAACATGCTGTTTGATTTGATCAGCCAGTCTCTGGTACAGCCTATGTACCTGGCATTGCACCGACACTAAAATTCATACATGACGTTGCTCAATTGTGTGGTAGGCAGAACATCTGTTTGGACTGATGGCAGAATCCTGTTGGTGGAAAATACCACGTATTGCCACTGCATAGTAGCAGCATGAAATGGCTTGCTTAACCTGTTGCTCAATTGTTTTTAGATATTTTGCCTTTCCAGGGTAATTTGAGCTACACCGGGCACTTTTCAGGTCTGACAGTGGCGGCCTTTGGCTGAATGTATAAATAACTACACTAATAGCTGACTTAAAATAATCAGTCGGGCTTGTAACGTGGCTCAGCGACAATTGCTAGAAGCGACATACATTCATACGCAGGGACCTGGTCTCTGCAAACAAAAGGAATATGTTCAAGCCTTGCACCTTTTATGAATTACCTGGAAGCTTGGACAGCCTATAGTTCCCCGTTGCTTTCTCCAAGGCAATACCTCAGCCATTCAGATTCCACTTGGCAACCAATCAGCACCCATTTTCTCCTGTAGTATAAATTGTTGTGATCATTTGAAATTTTACATTCTTTTGTTTGTCCTGATGAGTGCAAGATGAAAAGCTTTGGCAATATGCCTCTCTTTTCAGCAATATTCAAGTTTTGTACCATGAAGCACCAGATAACATACAAGTACCAGCTATTCTCCAATACACCTTTACGAATGCTACCAATGATTAATCCCACATTTTCTTTTGTTGGATGCCGATTTGAGTGTAGGTACCTGTTTCACATTTTGGGAAGGTTTGGTTAGGACATACGTTTCCCAGTGGATCAGAGAACTGTATGCGGCTCTCTTCACTTTAATACAAGATTTCAGCTCCGTTTAGGCACTGGGCCACCACTTCTTCCATTACAGTTTGTGATGGTGTTAGAATCTTTGGCTATTGCTGTCAGATGCAGTCCAAACCTGGGGCCTGAGACCAAGGGCACTATGAATATAAGGCAGATGTGTGTGCAGGTGTTTTAACTGCAAAAGGCAAAACTTCTTTCATTGTTGATATCATTGGTACCTGATCTTGGTTCTATATCTGAATGTAAAGGGAACTAATAGATCTTTCAATTCCTCCCTAGTCAGAATTAACAGGAAGACATTGAGACACAATGGACTCTCCGCAAGTCAATGGTGCATTTAGACATTCTATGTCCCCAACTTTCAATAGAAAGTGGCTACTAATCTATTGAAGCATTTAGACTGGTGAAGTGTTTTCCAGAAAAAGCGAATATTCTCAAAATTATTGCAATGGTTGAATAAGATATTTCCCGTGATTATGCTGACAGTCAAATCCCACTAGTTTAAGAATATTAAAACGTTCTTTTGCAATTTTTATGGAAGGAAAACTGCAAGGAGTAGTATGAACAAATCACAGAGGGAGCCAGGAGAGGTGTAAATTGCCAAGTCATCAATTATACAATTAATCTAGTTTACGATTTGACTTAAGATAGACAAATCTCCAAGGCATGATGTCTTCCACTCCAAGGTATTAAGCAAATACAGTATCTTAATCAGATTCCAGCTGGAGAGCTATATTCAATTGTGGGCACCAAACATCAGGAAAGATGTACCCTCCTATAAGCGGCTATAGAACAAAATCACTGGAAGGAAAGCAGCGTATAAAGGGTTAAATTATGATGATAAACTTACACTCCCTTGATTCCTTTGGGCCTCCCCACATAGCTGACTGCACTGGCCTAGGGTTCCCCACCTGTCTGACTGGTGAGCTGAGACCCCATCGGCCCCACAAAATCCAGCCCAGGGTATGGAAATGTGGGCCTTACTCCCTCAAAAGGCTGCGGACATTACACACATTTCAACACTAACCTTCCTATTGTAATATAGCACTGTAAAAATAAAACAATTAAGACATTTTAAGTTTCATAAATGCTCATTATTGCTTCTCCCAATTCCTCCTTCTGCGTTCTTGCAACGATTTGTGCTAATTTAGCCTACGTTGCTCACTCATTGTTTACTTGTGGGAGTTGTGTTAGCTCCATCCCTCAGCAGATCACTTTGCAGCATTCCACTGTAATTCCTCAGTGTAGTTGTCCCCATTTATTTCCTTTGAATGCTTTACCGACTATTCTTTCTCTCCATTTTTCCTTCTTTGATGTTTCACTTCTTTTTCTCACTTGTAATTCTGACCCTCACCCCTGATGTTTCAGGTTTCCTGCTCAGATTGCATATCAGCTTATAGTTCTGCCTTTTAAATGCAGCTCATTAATCTTTATAAATTGCGTATCTTTGTTCCTGCTGAGTTTGTTGGAATTAGCCCACTCTTCCTATTGGTTATGAGGAGCTCCTTCATGACATAAATTAATATATGCTACTCTCTGTGGATCCCAAAATACTCTTATCTTTTCACTGTTGCATTTGTGTCCATTTTCCCTGACATAAGAACCAAACTCACTTCCAGTTTCTGCCAGCACTATAGAGGGTAGCTTGTGAGGGAGGGCTGGAGTTTTTCCACAGTAATAGAGCTTTTAAAATATTAGTAGAAGAAAATAGCCTGTCAAGTGCTAACGATCACACTAATGGTGAATATGGATGTGTGTGACATTGAGTCTTGGGTGTATTGTCGCGTCAAAACACAGAGAACTCTACACTGAATGCAATGGGATTGCACCTATTTTATGAGCATTTAACGCTATCGCTGGGGTGGGGGGGGGGGTCACAAAGCAGTTGAGTATTCCATTTCTCTACAGTGAACTACTTTTACATTGACGAATATGAAAATTGTCACTTTGCAATGCGTTTGCAACACGTTCATGGAGATTAAACAGGGTAGATGCTGAGAGGATGTTTCCCCCCTCATGGGGTAATCTACAACTAGCGGGTGCAGTTTCAAAACAAGGGACCTCCCAGTTAATAAAGAGATGAGGAGGAATTTCTACTCTCAGAGGGTCGTTGGAGTTCGGAATTCTCTCCCCCAGTGAGCAGTGGAGGCTGGGTCATTGAATATATTCAAAGCTGAGATAGACAGGTTTTGATTGCTGAGGGAGCTGAGGGTCATGGGGAACAGGCAGGAAAGTCGAGTTGAGGCCACGATCAGCCATGATCTTATTGAATAGCAGAGCAGGCTCAAGGGGCCGAAGGGCCAACTCCTCCTGTTTTGTTATGGTTCTTATGGTAAATCAATGATGCAAATAAGAAATAACACACAGGGCCGGAATTTACTAGAGTGGGACATCTCAATCCTTTGTTTAGTTTTCTTTCTTTCTCCTTCAACTCAAACATTTTTCTCTGTAAACTGCTGCAAGTGTCCGTTGGTAATGTAGGGGCATCTGGGACCTTGGTGAATGATGGGAGCAACAGAGCATCTCCTGAAGCAGTGAGATTTAAGAAAAGAGGGGAAAAAAGCAAGGATGTCCGAGAAAGAAATAGTCTGAATTAGAATCAAATTGGCTACAGAAAAGTAAAAAAAATGTGTTGGATTAAGAGAAAGAGTGGAAAAACGATGGAAAGGAAAAGTTGGGGAAAAGATTTGAAACTTAAAATACCTCTAGGAACAATTTACTACCTGCAGGCAGGAGAAGCCATGGCTTAAGTTGTTCCCTTTCCAGGCTGAAGAGGTTGAATGACATTGCAGGGACACCCGTCCCATCATTAAGAGGATCCTTGCATCATTAAGTACCAGCGCTAACTTTCTGTGGCAGGTTTAATTCATTGTAGCAGCGCAAGTGCAGCAATTTCTTGAAGGTCATATGGAGGGTGAGGGTGACCTGTTGTTCCTGTGGGACTAAGTTCGAGCAGCGCAAATCGTCCGGCAATTTGTGCTAATTCACAACTTGAGCCGTTTCTCTTCTTCACCAGAAACGGCTGGGTTTTTGCACATTAAGAATGAGCTATGCCCACTCACCATTGTTTTTCAAGCAAATTTTTGGCTAATGGGCTGGGACTCCTCCTCTTTTCATTTGCTGTTTCTCCTCTGAAAAACTGGCATCTTTAAATTGCTGCAGCCATTAACTTCCTCCCTGAGGATTGAGGTCCTCCTTAGTCTTCCCCTGCCTCAGGTTTGCTGGGCTTTCCTGGATAATTGAGCAATTCACAGCATCACAGTATCTTTACAGTGCAAAAGGAGGCCATTCGGCCCATTGAGTCTGCACTGGCTCTCTGAAAGAGCATTCCACCTAGTCCCACTCCCCTGCCTTATCCCCGTAACCTTGCATATTCTCTCTTTTCAGGAAGAAATCCAATTCACTTTTAAATACCTCGATTGAATGTGCCTTCACCATCCTTTAGGAAATTTGTTCCAGACTCCAACCACCCTCTGGGTGAAAAAAAAATCCTTACATCACATATACTCCTTTTGGCAATTAGTTTGAATCTGTGCCTTCTAGTTAGACTCATAGATGTCTACAGCAGCGAAGAAGGCCATTCAGCCCATCATATCTGCACTGGTCAACAAAGATCTGACTACACTAATCCCATTTTCCAGTGTTTGGTCCATAGCCCTGGAGGCTATGGCAATGCAAGTGAATATCTAAACACTTCTTAAATGTTATGAGAGTTCCTGACTCAACCACCCTTACAGACAGATTTCCAGACTCTCTCCACCCTCTGGGTGAAAAAATTTCTCCTCAACTGCCCTCTTATCCTTCTATCTCTTGCCTTAAACCTATGCCCTCTGGTTATTGACCCCTCTACTAATGGAAAAAGTGCCTTCCTATCCATCCTATCTATGCCCCTCATAATCTTACACACCTCTATCAGGTTCCCTTTCAACCTTCGCTGCTCAAGGAAAACAACCCCAGCCTATCCAATCTTTCCTCATAGCTCAGACCTTCCAGCCCCGGCAGCAATCTGGTAAATCTGCTCTGCACCTCTCTAGTGCAATCACATCCTTCCTATAATGTGATGACAAGAACTGCACACAGTACTCCAGCTGTGCCCTAACCAGCATTTCATATAGTTCCAGCATAATCTCCCTGCTCTTTTATTCTATGCCTTGGCTAATAAAGGCAAGTATCCAATATGCCTTCTTAACCACTTTATCTACCTGCCCTGTTGCCTTCAGGAATCTATGGATATGCACTCCAAAGTCGCTCTGATCTTCAGTGCTTTCCAGGGTCCCACCATTCATAGTGTAATCCCTTGTCTTGTTAGCCCTCCCCAAGTGCATTACCTCACACTTTTCCAGGTTGAATTCCATTTGCCATTGCTCTGCCCACCTGACCAGTCTATTGATATCCTCCTGCAGTTTACAGCTATCCTCCTCACTATTTACCACCCTAGCAAGTATCATGTCATTCGCAAACTTCTTGATTATACCCTCTACATTTAAGTCCAAATCATTTATGTACACCACAAACAGCAAGGGCTCGAGCACCGAGCCCTGCAGAACCCCACTGGAAACAGACTTCCAGTCACAGAAACATCCTTCTACCATCACCCTCTGCTTCCTGCCTCTCAGCCAATTTTGGATCCAACATGCCACTTTGCCTTGGATCCCATGGGCTCTTACTTTCTTGACCAGTCTGCCATGAGGGACCTTTTCAAAAGCCTTGCTAAAGTCCATGCAGACCACATCAAATGCATTACCCTCATCAACACTCCTGGTTACCTCCTCAAAAAATTTGATCAAATTTGTCAAACTCATCCCTCCAAGTGCAGATATATTCTGTCCCTCAGAATTCTTTCTAGTAACTTCCCCACCACCGAGGTTAGACTGGCTGGCCTGTAATTTCCTGGTCTATCCCTTCCTCCCTTTTTAAATAATGTGACAGCGTTAGCAGTCCTCCAGTCCTTCGACACTTCACCTGAGGCCAGAGAGGATTTGAAAATTACTGCCAGGGCCCCTGATATCTCTTGCTTTGCCTTCCTCAACAGCCTGGGGTACATCTTATCTGAGCCTGCAGATTATAGTTCTTGATGTGCTCTTGAGGGAGAACAGTTTCTCACTATTTACCCTGTCCATGCCCCTCAGGATCTTGAATACCTCTATCAAGTCTCATCTCAGCCTTCTTTTTTCCAAGGAAAACAGTCCCAACCTCTCTGATATGTCCTCATAGTACAGTTCTTCATCCTGGGAATCGTTTTTGTGAATCTCCTCTGTACTCTCTCCAATGCTTTCACATCCTTCCTCAAGTATGGCACCCAGAACTGGATGCAGTACTCCAGATGAGGCCAAACTAGTGTCTTATACAAGATCAACATGACCTCCTTACTCTTGTACTCAATGCCCCTATTAATAAAGCCTAAGATACTATATGCTTTAGTAACTGCTCTCTCAACATGTCCTGCCATCTTCCATGACCTATGTACATATACACTGAGGTCCCTATGCTCCTGCACCCCTTTTAGATGCTCTCCCTTTATTTTATACTGTCTCACCACATCTTTCCTGCCAAAATAAATCACCTCACACTTACCTGCATTGAACTTCATCTGCCATTTGTCTGCCCAATCCACCAACTTGTCTATGTCCTCTTGAAGTTCAAGACTATCCCCATCACAGTTGGCAACATTTCCAATCTGCGTATTCTCCTAGGGCTTGCATCCTGATCATACACAGCGTGATCCAACACTCTGATTTTGGACAAAGCCATTATCTATCTCTGTGGGTGGCTGGATGTCCCCATCTGCTACACGTGCTGGAGAAGTGGCACCTTTAGAATTTCAGAGCTTGGACTGCTTCAAACAAACTCAGCTGGGCCTAACTTATATGGATTTAAGAGCTACTCAAAGAAAAACACTCTGTGTTAATCTTTTTTTCCGCTTTGGTATAGGAAGTTCTATTGAAATAGTCAACTGGATACTTCAGAACTGGCAGCTGCATCTCCAGGGACAAGAAATCTATTTGTAGAGGAGGTTCAAAGAACAGTGAGATGAGTAGAAGGAGCAAGGCCTTTCTACCAGATTCAGGCTAGATTCTGAATGACAAGTCCCACGATACAAGTGAAGTACTTGGCCTCCAGTGCCAAGCTAGTCATCGTTACAAGTTGATTGCTTCACACGCAAATAAATGCTTACATCTTCAGATCAAATACTTTCTCATAATTTAAAAATGAACCCAGCAGCTTAAAAGGCTGATAATTACATTTCTGACGTGAATACAGTGAGTAAGAGGAAGAGAAAATAAGCGGAGGAAAATTAAACTTCTAACAATTTATGATATCTCACCAAATGCACGAGAACTTGAGAACGAGCGGCTGTGCAAAGCTTTGAAAAGACACCAATTACAAAACTCACAGGTGCCTCTGACGTCCACTTTCAGGTTCTTAAACATTCCAAGCTCGACTTTGGCTTTTGGCTTGAATGCTATAAACGCTTGATACCATTGAACAATTGCCTTGCCTTCTGTTTTAACAGATAAACATGGATGGTTTGATACTGAGAGTGGGCAGCCAAATACACGAGTTTCAATACACTGGCAAATTTGTACATTAGACCCACTTTGACATTCTCTCTGGGTAGTCCCACCGGACTATAACTTGCAGAGCCTTTCGAGTCACGGTGCCTGCTAAGTGCTTTTTAAATGTCAATATTGCATGTAAGATTTAGTAGACAGAGCTATCATGGGATTGGCTTTGCTGACAAGAAAGTGAGATGAGTGTCCATCATTCTGTGTGAATGCCTCAAGTGATGGAAAAAGTTCAATACAAAAGATTTTATAGTTTTGATGGCGCTATCACGAAATACAATTAATGTTGTCTATTTAAAGCTTTGATTGATGCTGACATGTGTTGGAATAATTAGTAACAATGCTCACACAAAGATACTTCATGGAAAACTAAGGCTTTCCTTCAGCTCAGTCCTGCTCCTTTTACAGTACAAAAGCATCTTTCAAATAAGAGGTGCTTGGCAATTCTGGAGTCACATGTAGGTCAGATCAGGTCAGGATGGCAGGTTTCCTTCCTTTAAGGGAATTAGTAAACCAGATGGTTCTTTATGCCAGTTGATGGCAGCTGCCATGGTCACCATTACTGACGCTAGCTTTCGATTGCAGGTTGATTACCTAAATTTAAATTCTCCACCAGCTGCCATGATGGGATTTCAACCCATGCCCACACAGTATGAGCCTGGCCCTTTGGATCACTAGTGCAGTGACATTATCGCTGTGCCACCATCTCCCCCACCTGCTAGTCGTTGATGATCCCTTTGCTGGTGTCGGGGTTGGTTGTGTGGGGTGGGGTGGGGGGGTGCGGAGGGGGGGTGGTGTGGGTGGGTGGGGGTTGGTCCTTCCTGCTGCTGAACTCATGCTCAGCTGTCTGAGGTTAAGACAGGGAGTTAGCTGGAGCTTTGACCTCCAACATTGCAGGGCTGACATCAAATCAGCATTGCTCATTGATTGACGTCATGCGCATCCGATCTGCAAAAGCCTGGCGGAAGATAGCTGGGCATGTGCTAATGCAATCTCTAGAATGGCATCTGGTGTGAATTGCAGCAGGAGTGTGTGTGTATGCAGCGAATGGCAGCTTGGTCCCCGAACAGCACCCGAGGTTCCCAACAATAGGCGCCACCAGGACCAATTTAACATTCTAGGTGTACTTATTTTCTCCTTAGTTGGTCATGGAATATGTTAGGAATTTTAGCATCTGGTATGGACAGATGGGCGTGATGTAGTGTAAGGTTCCAACACTTGTTTTGCTTTGAAAAGTTGAGGCTGGGTCTGAAGGTGGGAATGAATGGAATAGTAGTGACAAAGGGAGAGATCTCAACAGAAGACAAAACTTCAAGAAGATTTGTATTTCTATAGTGCCTTTCACAACCATGTTGTTGTGATGTAGGAAGTACTGTGACCAAATTGGAAGCTTCCGTAAAGAGCAATAAGATAATGATCAGATAATCTGTTTTTTGTGATGTTGGTTGAGGGATAAATATTGGCCAGGAAACCAAGTGTATTCCCCCTGTTGTTCTTCAAAATAGTACCATGGAACATAAGAAACAGGTATGGGAGTAGACCACATGGACCCTCCAGGAACTTTTATGCCCACCTGAGAGGTCAGACAGGGCCTCAGCTTAATGTCTCATCTGAAAGCTGAAACCTCTGGCAGTGCAGCACTCCTTTTGTACTGCACTGATGTGTCAGCCTAGAGTATGTGTCCAAGCCTCAGGGAGTGAGACTTGAATCCATGGGCTTTTGAATTGGAGGCAAAAGTGCTCCCACCTGAGCCAAGGCTGTTATGAGGAGAAAATGTTGGTAATTACTTGGGTATCAATGCCCTTTTGCAGCAATCAATGAAGAATCCTCCAAATGCCAGTCTCCTTGATGATGTCTGCCATGCTCCTTGGCCCCTTAAAGCAATCAACCACCTTCTGAGGATTCCAGATGTCCAGGCCTTTTCGGAATATAAAGTTGTGTTTGACGAGGAAAGACACGGTTCCCCTTGCCTTTGACTCCACCCCACCCTGTACCCCACCCATTTTATCTTCTTGCATGAGCAGCTAAAACACCCTCCAAATCACTCACCCTGGATCTAATGGTTGACCAAGGGCTTCCTGATCTTCCTTTGTTTGGTAACCAATCAACTGTCAGCATTTAAATGAAGCCCACCAATTAAAATCACCATGGCGTCCTGCTGCCTCTGATGGGCAGAATATTATTAACTCACCTCTTGTGATTGAAATCCAGTCTGAGTTAAAATCCACCTCGACACATGACTTGGTGACACAATGCTTCTCAGAAATATAAAACTGATAGACATGTTTCCCAGCAGCTGCTGCAGTTACTACATGAAGCACATGAGTTCAACTAAGGCAGAAAAGGTGATCATGTGTTCTTTTCCCAGGTATTTCTGAATGTCACTTTTGTAGAGTCATTACTGCACAGCAGAAAGCCATTCAGGCCATTGAGTCCATATCAGCTCGGTGCCAAGCAATCCAATCAATCCCATTTTCCCGTTCTGTCCCCATAGCCTTGCAAGTTTATTTCCCTTAAGTGCCCGTCCAATTTCCTTTTGAAATCACTCATCGCCTCCATTTCCACCTTATAGGCAGTAAGTTGCAGGTCTTTACCATTCACTGCATAAAGAAGTTCTTCCTCATATCCCCATTTTATCTCTTGCCCAAAACTTTAAACCTGTGGCCACTAGTCCCTGTGCCACCAGCTAATTAAACAGCTTTTCTTTGTTTCCATTATCTAAAATTGTCATAATCCTAGTGCATCTCTATCAGATCTCCGCTCTCCAAGGAGAACAGCCCCAGCTTCTCCAACCTAACCTTGTAATAAAATCCCTCATCCCCAGAACAATCCTGGTAAATCTCCTCTGTGCCCTCTAGAGGATCCTCAAATGCTTACTAAAGTGCCATGACCAGAACTAGATGCAATGATCTAGTTGTGGCCAAACCAGAGCTTTATAAAGGCTCAGCATAACTTTCCTGCTTTGTACTCAGTGCCCCTATTTATGAAGCCCAAGTGCTGATATGAAGCCTGAGAAGTGTGAGAAGCCTGAGGATGACCTTCCTTTTGCCTTGGGCTTTTCCAGTTTTTCGTGGGGTCAAGGGTGAATCTCTGCTCGCTGCTTCCCTTTGAAAGCACACTTCAGAAATTTAGGAATTTATCATGTTGTTAATTGCAGGCACCGAAACCTGCCTCCTACTGGGTGTACTTGCACCAGGCAGGCTCCCAAATCAATTCTCACTAGAGCTTCTGGGGCAACATTTTCCCCCCTGTCGGGGTGGATGTGAGGGAGCGGGCGAGGGTGGGCAGGTGGGTTCCCGATTGGCGCCCCCGATTGGGGGCACACCACCATTTTACGTGGGCAGGCCAATTAAGGCCCGCCCAGCGTGACGTCCGCCTGGAAGTGCCGTGCGCTCCCTGCGAGGGTGGGTTGGGGTGTCCCTGAGCCGGGAGTGCGCTGATCTCCCTTGAGGCAAAGTGCCACCTTAGGGGAGGTCGCTGGAAGTTTCAAAAGTTTTTAGAAGTGTGAAAAGCAAACTGCTGACAATGTCCCCTCATGTGACACTGTCACATGAGCTGGGGCATGTCAATTTCTTCTATTTCAGCATTTTGTAACCATTTAAAATCCCTCATGAATCCTCATCCCATCCAACGTCACCCCGTGTCATTTTACGCATCAGTGAGTGGCCCCCCCACCTTCCCCCCGCTCGCTGACCGGAAGACGCAGCCCCTGAAATTGACTGAAAATGAAAAATAACACGAATACATCCATAACGAAGAATAAGAAGAAGAAAATAGACATAAGGCGGGAGTTCAGGTGGTTTTCCAGCCAACTGACAGTTCTATTGCCCTTGTCACCACTGATAACTGCATGTCATACATTTAAAAGTTTAAAAGCCTCCCTGCACTTTTGATGTGTTTATTCATGACACTTTGAAGTGTATTCTTGGAGGGAACACATCCTCACAGCCAAGGATTTGGAAAAAAGTCTACATGTACATTGCTGGTGTGATTTGGAAAATGGATGACTAGAACATTTCAACTTTGACTTTCAGGACTAGACTGAAGTCAGCCTGAACATTTTCCGATAGGCTTCAATGCTCATTTGACACGTCTACAGCACCATGGGGAATCTTTACACTTTTAAGTGCTTCAGTTGAGCTCAAGAAGTGATGTGGAATGTGGATCTGCAGTCATTACCAGTGCTATCTATCCACTGAAGCTCTGAGATGCAAAAACACCAATTAAAGTTGCATTTGCGAGTTTTTCAAACAGTTCGAAATGTCTGGTGTGAAATCATCAGACATGGACCCCTAGGTTAAAAAAAAACTAATAGGAGGAGAAACCGATGTAAAGGATAGAAGTGAAACAAAAGACTAGTTAAAGTTAGCACTTAGGCAGCAGAGCAAGTGTCTACAGGACAGAAATAGGTTATTTGGTGTAACTGGTCTTGGCTGGTATTTGTGTTCCACACGAACCTCTTCCAACCTCACTTCACCTTGAATTTAGCTCACATTGCTGTGGTGGAGAGCTACCATATTTGGTTAGGAATTGGTTACGGCACCACTAACTGCAACAGTTGTTTTCTCTGGAAAAGATCTGCTCCATTATGTCTGGAACTTGGCTTTGTTTCTGCACAAAACATTTTTGTATGAAGTATTAGGTGGATATCTAATGGAAACCTTTGGTAATCACAGCCCTTTAAAAGAGGGCAATTGAAGGTTAGTCTGACACTAGCTGGTTGGATCGCAGTGGCATCAGATACTTCCAGAGCTTGGGACACATAGATGACTGAGGGTGGGGGGGAGAACGGGGGGCGGGGGGACGTGGGAATTCATAGGATCAAAGAATCGCACACTCATAGCATCGGTGGATATGCACAGGAGGAGGCCATTTGGCCTGTTCTGTTGGTGCCGGTTCTGTAAGAGCTAGTCCCGCTCCCCTGCGATTTCCCCATAGCCCTGCAATTCTTTTCTTATCAAATAGTTATCCAATTCTCCTACAGAGCAATTTAGATCCTAAATTGCTGCTTAAAAATGTTTTTCCTCATGTCACCTCTGCTTCTTCTTTTGCTAATCACCTTAAATTGGTGTCCCTCTGGTTCTCAACCCTTCCACCAGTGGGAACAGTTTCCCTCTTTCTACTCTGTCCAGACCCCTCACGATTTGAACACCTCTATCAAATCTCCTCTTAACCTTCTCTAAAGAGAACAGTCCCAGCGTCTCCAATCAAGGGAGAGTTGAGTTCAAATCTATCGAAAACTGGTGATGTGTGCTTGTTGATTTTCAAGATGAGTTAAATTTGGTGGTCCTAGTCCAGCTGTCATTGCTTCTGGTCTTGCACCATTAAATTAGCCCTAATTCAGTACGAACGGTAAGTTGGCAACCCTGATGTCACAGGACATGGAGAATAGGAAATGTTACAATTGTACTCTATGGAGTGCTCTTCTGGAGTGAGAAAGTGAGACAGATTGGCCCAGATTTTACAGCTAGCAGCAAAACTCCAATGCTCAGCTGTTAACCTTGAATTAAGATATGGACTTGCCCAGCGTGACGCTGAGGGTGAGAATTTAATTTGCAAGGAGGGTGGATTCATTCACGACGTGGTCCTCAAGTGTGGCACTGCAGCATTCTCTAATGCGAGCAAAAAAGACAAATGACGCAGAATAGAAACCATGGCCACAGAATCTGTCAAACTTAAACTGCTGCAGTACCTGCCATAATAGATTCATGTTAAAAAGTCATTGAAACGAAAGATTAAAGGTGGATTCATTTGTTCAGAAGCATTTTGAAGCATCGTACACATAGACGCATTTTTTAAAAGTCAGATAAATTTGGTTAGGATCATTTTAAACAGCCATGCATCTGAAACGTTACATAAATCACGTTAAAAAGCCATATAGATTTAAACATTTAAAAGGTCTGATAAATCATTTTAAAAATCAGATAAATCTTGTTAAACAGCTAATTAAAAAGTCTGATAAATAAAATTTGAAAAGAGTTGAAACTGTATGACAGCCATTTCGAAAGCTGAAATCATTATTCATCATGAAATATTCACGACCTGACTCTGAAGGCTCTTTGCACCTGCAAAAAAAAAAAAGGCCCTAAAATGTTTGGTGGCAAAAAGGCCTTTATAACTGGACAATTTGCCATAACCCTTGCCATAACCAAATTTTTCCAGTTTAATCTCGATGCTGCCAAGCTCAAGAACAAACACTCTGGAGGATCGCAGGATGATCAACAGCAACTTTGAGAATTCCCCAATACACTGCACAACTCCTGAAGTTGATGATGGTCCTCTCACTGGTCAAACGATGGCAAACAAAGGCAGCTTTGCCATCATTAACACAGCAAAATCAGCCGTTGCATTGGCAGAGTACAGGCCGCGTTACACTGATTCCTGTCACAATGACACTGACCTGATTGTGTTCCCTAGAGATTAGAAGAGAGATTAGGGAAACCGGGCCTGTGTTCTCTAGAGTTTTGAAGAATGAGAGGTGATCCCATTGAAACCTACAAAATACTTAAAGGGATAGACAGGGTCAATGTAGGCAATTTGTTTCCCCTCGGTGGGGAGTCTAGAATCAGGGGACACACAATTTCAAAATAAGGGAGAAGACACTTAGGACTGAGATGAGGAGAAATGTTTTTTACTCAGAGGGTTGTGAATCTTTGGAATTCTCTACCCCAGAGAGCTGTGGAAGCTCAGTCATTGAGCATGTTTAAAGCAGAGACTGGTATTTAGAGACATGTCAATGACATAAAGGGACATGGGGATAGTGTGAGAAAAAGAGCAATGAAATAGATGATCAGTCATAATCGTATCGAATGGTGGAGTAGGCTCGGTGGGCTGAATGGCCCACTCCTGCACCTATGTTCCTGTGCAACTATTAGAGAGCTGTGTGTGTATGCAGGTGAATGGGCTGATTCCTCAATTGTTGGCTTACTTATATTGTAAAATAAGAATTGAAGCTGATGCAGCATTTAAAAAAAAGGAAAATCTACGGTCACCCCTAGGTAGAATGAGGTGACTTGCACAAGCCTCCAATATGTACGAACGTCTGGAAAAACCTTTTGATTGATGATGTGTGACCTGTATCACAGCTCGGTTTACATTCACTAATTTTCTTGAGGCATGATCAGATTGCAAAATCCCAAATAAAATGTAGAAACCATTATGGAAAAGAACTGTTGCTCCTTAGGTAGTTGCTCCTTAAGCTTGACAAGTTGATGTTCATAATAAGCTTTGAATTCCTTTTGTAGCAGTGCCACTTTTATGTTGAGCATTTCACTTTGAAGAGGTGCTGTATCTGCCCAGTATGTGAAGACAATGTCCTTTTGTTTCCCTTTGAGGAACTGCCCTTCTAGGTGTTGAAAATATTGCACGATGGTTCAGTTATTTCAAAACGTGTCACAACTAGTCAGTGTCCTTCCAGGGAGACAGAGGGTTTTCAGTTTTGCATTTGCTTTGAGGTCAGTCATTTACACAAGGTGAATTGGACTAAGGAAGGAGAGGTGACTGCGCTGCCATTTTGCAGCCTATGTATCACGCTGATGTGGCAGTCCTTGGTAAGCTCTGTTATCTACAGTCAATAATATCTGCTTTCTTGCAATTCTGTGGTGGCTGTAGCAGTGGTGTGGCACAGCATCTGTCATGAAGATATTAATGTATATAATGTTATTGGAAATTATTTTAAATTGGGCTTGTAGTAGGGTCTGTATCTGTGGGGGTGAGTGTGTGTGTCTTAATTGGATTAAAGCCAGCTAGTCTGGATGCTTTGATGTATAGTGTTTTGGGATGTTAAACAGTAAGTTACAGTGTGCATTCGCATTTTGTTGAATAAGCCATTCAAAGGCTGGAGGTGAAATCTGCAACTAGCTAGGAGACACCAAGCAATATGTTTATATTACTAATAAATTAGGTACTATGAAAGGGGTTTTATTGTTAGTGGAGGTAGAGTTCATAGGGACTGGATATAATGAGAATTTACATTCAAAGGAAGGCTACGTATATACAGAAAGAGTTTTGTATGTGGGTCAGAAGCATGCCGCCTGTAAGCCTATTGGCGAAGGAACCAAATTGAAAGGAACCTCATTTTGAATTCATAAGATAAAATGTGCTTTGCCTGGTGTCTGTTTAAAGTATATGGGTTATCGTTGCTTTGGGGAAGATTACCTGGGAGTGATTAATTTGGGGATTTGTTTAAGTTATTATGGCAGTAATTTGTAGACATGTGCATGTGTTTAAATTTGTTGTTAAATTAATAAATGTTTAATTTAATTTAATCTATATAAAAAACCTCTGGAGGCTTGATGGTTTTATTCCCGAATTCAGAGCTGCACCTAAACATACCAATTAAAAATATAGGTTATGACAGCTGTTTTAAGTTTCCCACTGGGATTTTAAACAACTCAGCCTTTACCAACTGCTGTGTCATAACAGTACCTCAGAATCATATAATCCTATAGCACTGAAGGAGGCCATTCACCCCATCATGCCTGTGCTGGATCGTTGGTAGAGTTATCCAATTAGTTTCACTTCCCTATCATTTTCCATCAGCCTTGCAATTTTCTCCCCTGTCATCTGTCAGGCAGTGCATTCCACATCATAACAATTTACTGTGTAATAAAGTTCGCCTCATCTCTCCTCTGGCTCTTGTGCCAGATCTTTGTGTCGCTCCCCCCCACCTTCCCGAGGATCCCACCCCCATGACAGTAGATCTGCCAAACCCCCAGAATCCACTTCTCCTTCTGTATCCCCTCCAACAACCTTCAGCGCCCCTTCAAACGTCATCGCCAAACCCTCACCCTCCCACCCTACCAGCTCCCACTGACCCCATTAACCCTCACCATCACTTCCTATCACCAATGCCTGGTTATGCCCTACAGATCTCATCAATTGACACCATAGACCCCTGCCTTTGAACCCTTTTCTCCTTTCCCCCCTCCATGCCCGTTCACACCTGCACACTCCCCCATGCCCGTCCACACCTGCACAACCCCCTGCCCCTGCAGTACAGTATGGCCCTTCCCACCCTCTTGCCCCATACCACCTCACCCATTCAACGACTCCCACAGCACCTCTCTTTTTCTCCTACCACCCCGAGCCTCCCCTGCCCCCTCTAGGCATCCACAACCACCCCACCTCTTCATCCCTCTCTTCCCCATCTAATCCCACCCCAACCCCCAGCACAGGCCAGTGCCGCCCAATAGTACCTCCTGCAGCCACCCAGCTGCAGCTTGGAGATCCACCTCCTGGACGAAGCTGCTGCACCGAGAAGATCCACGTGGCTGGAGCTCCACCCGCCTCCTGCTGCACGTGGTGCTCCAGGGCCCATGGTCGCTGGAAGCCTCCACCCCAATCTCTGCAGGCTGCCCCAAGCCGCCTTCAGGTAAGTGCCGACGTTTGCAAGCCATGTTGGTCAACATGTGTTCTGGAGCGGCCTGATTTCCCGCTGGTGGCCTGGACGATTGGTCGGGGTGGGGAGGGGGTTTGTGAGGGGGGTTGGAAATTCCACTCGGCCTTCATCTGCATCCCATTGCCAGGAGGCAAAACAGTTTCACGCTGGCGTCTGGTGGGAATGGCGACCCACCACAACGGGCAGGAGCACTCGTTCCCCACCCTCATTTTAAGCTGGCGGGAAACCGATTTTTTGGCTTTTGCCACATTCTCCCCCCCCACCCCCCCACCTCCTGCCATTAAACCCGCCGTGGGGGAGACTGGAAAATTCCGCCCCTTGTTTTGCACCAATTTTCACTCCTCACTTCCTCCTTTTTGGAAGTTGTTGGACTCATGGATGAACAGAATAAATAAGAATAGGAGTAGGCCATATGACCCATTGAGCTAGCTGCGTCACTCAATAAGATAATGGCTGCTCTTCAATTTCAGTTGGAGGACTCCCAACGCCTTTGGCCTTAAATTCCAATGAGGAGGCAATGGGGTAGATTTTTTGTGTTTGGGGTAAAGCAACCCCTGAGTGTTGTACCAGGAGGAAAATCAGGCCGGATTTCCAGCATCCGCAGTTTTTTTGTTTTTAGCCATTCCAGGCGTGCAGTCCTCCTGCAAATCACTTCCCTTTGTGCACTGTGCTCAGAGATTATTGGGGTAGATTTTCCTGTTACTTGTGCTGGAGCCTAGAGGAATCCCTGGTCACAGGCTATTGAGGATCATGGAGGGACCAGAAAATCAAAGTATAGGCATGTGTCTGTAGGCAGGTACTGGTGCATCTGAGTCATTTTATTTGGCTGCTGAAGTGGGGGTGATGGGTGCAAGGATTGGTTCTGAGGAGTGACTTTCAGTGATATTCATAGCTAAATATTGCAAATTACTGGCAAGGACCAGGAGCCAAGCTTCAGATCAGAACTGACTGTTGCACTCATTGGATGTGCCAGCTCTCTGCTTCATAGCAGCTGCATTAGGAATAGGAGGTGATAAGTACGGGGGTGAAAGCTTATAGGGGGTAAGGTGGAAATGCGGAGAAATCATCCATGATCTAATGGAATGGTGGAGCAGGCTTGGGGGACCGAGTGGCCTACTCCTGCTCCTTGTTCGTATGTTCGAGTGCAGATGTCCATGCAACACTAGACCTTGTGGTTGCTGGCATCTTATTGGGTCTGTCAAATCTGGGTACGCTGGCAGCTTGTCATTTATTCTATCCTGTAATGCCAATGAAAACTCATGGCTGAGCTGCTTTTGAAAAAAACACCCAACATAACTATTAGTCAGTCGTTCACATATTTTTGTTGTGCTGATAGGTCTGCCGGCCCCAGCTTGTGTTGAGAACAGTAGTCTCTGCTTGCACTAATCTGACAAACTGAGGCATGTTCACTTGTCTCTGCAGATGTGGGCACACAGTTACCAGCAGATGGGCGCAGAGCATGACTAAGGCAACTTGGTACGGCTGGCATCCCTTATGTCCTCTTCTTCCAAACACAACAGATTGGGGAAATTCTCAATGGGAAGCCCATCAACACCAGGAAATGTGCTGAAAAATAAAAATAAAAATGAAGAAAAAGTTCAGATGAGCAAAATACATTTCTCTTGGCGTTATGCATCTTTTGCATGCGCTTCCATTTAGTTACTTTTGTTCAGCCACTCTGCCCATGTCACATGGGCATCATTTAACTCTGATGCTGTGTAGTTTATAATAGTAGGAATTGGTGTCCAGTTTGGATTCCTGCCCAAGTTATGCATGAAGTAGTGAAATGGTCCATGGCTAGTGCAGGGAATTAGTTTTGAACAATGAAGATGCTTGGGTCATTTGCACGATTCTGTGTTCACAGCAAATCCCACAAAGGAATACTGTGGTTTTAAAATGGTCAAAAAATAGGTTTATCATGAAACTATTGATAAGCGTGCAAAGCAATTTATGAAGACTCTTGACATATGCTTCATGTCCTGATCACCACATCTCAGGAAGGAGAAGGGCACACATGCCAAATATCAGCTGTTTAGCCGACTGTTCGCATCTTAACCCAAGTGTCAGCTTGTCACCGCTTTACAAGAAATGGGATTGGAGGTTGTCAGGGTCAACCAATTAAGTGGTTGAATGGTGGGAGAAGGCTGTTAGTGTTGATCAAACAGACATTACTATCTTTCATTGAGGATAATGTAACTTTTAATAAGACATGAGTTCCTACAACTGATCTGAGGCAGGAGCTGCCTGCTCCCCAAGGTGAAGTAGCGCTTTTTAGCACTTCTCATGGGCCTGGAGGAGCAGAAGTGTTTCCTCTAGGACCGTTAACCAAGCATTCAGATTCCCCCAACACCAACCTCACATCAGCACACTACCCAAACCCCACCACTGACCCTCCAGCCCTCCACTGCTCCAATCAAACCAATGCTCCAGTCAGCCAATGCTCCCTTCTCAAAGCTGAGCATTGTTGGCAAGAGTGTCTTGGTGCAGCCTGTCATCGCTCTCTCTGCATCCCCAGATTGCCAGGTCCAATCTGCATCCCCAGATTGCCAGGTCCTTCAGCCAATTCAGTAGGTGACAATGAATGGCAGCTCGTTTTACACCTCAAACTCCTTTTAAGGTGAGCTGAAAGTGGGCTTCTGATCCCTTAGCACCTATTTCTTTCCTTGTAAACCACTTCTAGTTGCATACAAATGGAGGCAGAAGTTTTTTCAGCTGGGCTGATGATTTCTAAGCATTGCAGTGATCGTGTGTGTTACAGCTCACTCAAGGAGTCCAAGTTGCTGTGGCAACATACACTTTTACATGTATGTTGTAGTCTGGAGCTATGGATAGTGACAGTAGAGGGTCCAACTTTCTTCCTATCACATGGCTGACCAGGAACCTCTCATGCTCTTACTGTCCTGCCATTGGCATGTGCTGGAAGGATTTGTAGGTTGATACTGAACTTGTTTGGCTGTGTAATGAACATTCCTTCCTTGGTTATCAAGTCCTGGAGTGGGACTTGAACCCAGAGCTTCTGATGCAGAGGCAGGGACACTACCTACTGCATCACAAGAAATCCACCTGTCAATGATTGGCATGTTTGATTGGTGTTTGTCCCTGAAGAAGTTCATGTGATAGAAACCTACATCGTTAGCAAGTTATCATCTTTCCCACACCAGCACTTCCTGCAGTATGCCCAACAAGCACTTCCATATGTGAAGATATATTTTGCTTTGGATGAATTGCAGAGAGGGAGATTAATGGGGAGGTGGGGAGGGCGTGGGTGAGGCTGAAATTGGCTAAAGGCAATCTGGGGATGCAGAGAGAGCGATGAGAGGCTGCACCAAGAGACTCTTGCAAACAAAGCTCAGCTTTGAGAAGGGAACATTGGTTGACGATCGAAAAGGGTTGGGGGGTCAGTGGTGGGGTTTGGGTAATGTGCTGGTGCGAGGTTGGAGGTTAGTGTTGGGGGAATCTGAATGCTTGGTTAACGGTCCTAGAAGGAACACTTCTGCTCCTCCGGGCCCACAAGAAGTGCTAAAAAGAGCTACTTCACCTTGGGGAGCAGGCAGCTCCTGCCTCAGATCAGTTGTAGGAATTCATGTCTTATTAAATTTCTGTCTTGGTGTTAATAATGTCATCAGGCCCCAACTTTGATATATTAATTAGGTCCAGCTGCCATTGGTGGGAGCCTCATCTATGGCCTGATTCCTGAATATTAAAATTTAACGAGGTGGGAATGGAGTTGATAAAAGCAAAATACTGCGGATGCTGGAAATCTGAAATAAAAGCAGAAAATGCTGATAAAACTCAGCAGGTCTGGCAGCATCTGTGGAGAGAGAAACAGAGTTAACGGTTCAAGTTCGTATGACTCTTCTGGAGTTGAGTTGGCTTCAGGTTGGCTGATCGTTATGTTTTATCCCCCTCTCTCACCTATTGAGGGTTAAAATCAAGCCCACTGTATCGATTAAGAACCCATTAAACTGCTTTATTTCAGCATCCCTGTCCCCGAATTTGCTGAAATGACAGAGTTTGAGACTATAAAAGGGAATGAAATTAGAATGGTGAGTAGGCTTACTTAATTGAAACAATTACATAGGGATTCTTGTAGTTGGGATTTTACTGCACTGTGCTATTATGATGCACGACACCTAGTTTGTGAGTGAGTTGTCGTGCCTTAGTGGGTTCCACAACTTTGAAAATGAATATCAATTTGTTTATATGCCCCTGATAAAATTCCATTTATCACCTACAGTAAGTGGGAGGGTAACCTGCACCAACCATATTAGATTGATCCACATCCACGGAGAAATGGATCAATCAAAAATGGCAACATTGATTGCAAGCTCCAGGCTGCAAGACAATCAGTCAGCTCAGCTCAGAGCACAAAATCCAGCTCCACATTCTTGCCAAGCACACTTTAGTGCACTTGCTCACATTGTTGCAGCTCCCAGTAAAAATCGAGCCAAAAGAGCAAGAAAGGCCTGAAAATAGCGTTGCCGACACAACAGCTGACCAATCATTAACATGTTTGACTGGCTTGCCTCTACTATTTTAATGGAAAGCATTAAGTTAATTACTTTAAATAGGCTAACCCTTCTACTAAGATAGAGGCAGAGGAATTATCACCAGCAATAATTATTAATCTCACGCCAGCAAATATTTGTAATGCACGGCATCTAAAAGGAGCAAAAGTAAGTTAAAGATTTGGGTTTGCGGAGCTTCACTCCTTTTATTTTAATGGTATTAACTCCCCTGGTTTCTCCTTAATGGGAGGAAGTGGTAAGGTGGATAGTGCCCCTACCTCTAAATCAAAGGCTCTGGGTTCAAGTCCCACCCCAGGACTTGATGGCCATGAAGACGTGGTCAAACAGGTTGAGTTGTAAATTCTTCCAACGCAAGACAATGGCAGGCAGTGAGAGCGGGAGCAATTCCTGGTCAGCCATGTAATGGAAAGAATGTTAGAGCCTCTACCATCATTGTCCATAGCTCCAGACTACAACATGTATGTAGAAGTGTGAACTGTAACACACCACTGCCACTGCTTTCAGAATAAAAATTATTTATTTATTATCACTGGATCAAACTGTTATTTAATGTCACTGGACCAGTAATCCAGAGGACAAAGCTAATGTTCTGGGGACATGGGTTCAAATCCCACCACGGCAACTGGTGGAATTAAAAATCTAATTAATAACTCTGAAATTGAAAGCTAGTCTTGGTAATGGTGACCTTAAACTATCATCGATTGTTGTAAAAACCCATCTGGTTCTCTAATGCCCTTTAGGGAAGGACATCTGCCATCCTTAACTGGTCTGTCCTACATGTGACTCCAAATCCACAGCAATGTGATTGCCTCTTAACTGCCCTCTGAAATGGCCCAGCAAGCCATTCAGTGCAAGGGCAATTAGAGATGGGCAACAAATGCTGGCCTTGCCGGCGACACCTACACCCCACGAACGAATGAAGAAATTTTATAACAGCTAATTCAGCACCCCGACCTCTTAAATCTACCTGCGTTAAAATAGGGTCAGGGACAGAGACCAGTGTGATGTCGAGACGATTTGTTCTGTGTATGTGGAACCCATGGCTGCTTGGGGATTATTGTAGGTGTACGTTATATAGATTTCAGCTCACGAGTTAACATGATATGTCGGAGATCAGATTTATTGTACCCTGTAAAGGCGGATTGAAGTCCCTCTAACTATTTCGATTTTCATAAAGTACTGGTACTCCTTCTGGGATAGGTTATCTTTTTGGTTTCAAAGGCAGAATTACAAAAGGCATCAAAATCTCATTAGAAAATGCAACACATAAATTGCAAAATCAAACTTTCCTGGAATGCCTTTTGGCCTTCCCTGCCAATGAAAATAAATCTCCTACCTGCAGCAGTAGCATTTTGCTTCATTAAATTTTAAACCCACCACTGCTGCAAGCTACACTCTTGCATACTTCTAGATTTTCTTTTAAGCTCTTGCAATAAAACTGATGCAATGGTGGGAATAATTGCAACTTACGTTATGACAAGCCCCTGTTCCATGTCCTTCATGTCTAACTCTTCGTTGTCAGGTGTCTCAAGGCATACTTAGGGCTGCTTTTGCTGTCAGCATTTTTTAGTGGGGAGGGAGACTTTCCTTGAAGCCGCTGGTCAGCTTCTGCCAGCTTGTTAGATCGGCTCAAGGGAGTTACTGTCAGTGCCATAGGAGGCCATGTGGTTGCTTTATGTAAAAAGCTACGTGACACGGGTCTGCTAAAATATCCCAGCCCTTCAAAAACAAAGCTCAAATGTCTGTCACTGTCAGCAAATCTGCAGCTGACAGGCCTCATCTCTTCATGTCTTTTGCTTAAATTATTTTAGCACAGGAAAGGAAAAAGCTTATCCGCGTATAGAAATCCTGCCCAATCCTCATTATTTATTGTGGCATAAAGGATTATTAGCAAAGTCGGATTGTCTTTGAATGGGGCTTGTGGTACCGCTATGTGGCGCTAATTGGATTGGCGAGACCATCTTGAATAAAACAAAGACTAACTATCACGTCCAACCTGCCACTTTCGCCAAGTCATCATCATCTTGAATTCACCATTGATTAGACGTCAAACTGGACCAGCCATCCCAACACTAGCAAGCGTGGCTATGAGAGTAAAGCAGAGGCTGGGTGCTCTGGAATGAGTGTCTCTCCCCCTGACCCCTAAAAGCCTCTCCACTGTTTGGAATGGTAAAACCTCAAGCTTGAAATCTGCCAGGGATGAGAGTTTTAGACGCATTGAGCAGAATTTTAATTGCCAAGGCAGTTAGGGAAGGTGAAAGCTGTGAAAAGTGCCGTTGAATCAGGAATCCAGCATGAGTCTGCCCACCTCCGGGTTTGACCGTGAGTGGGAAACCCTTGTGGAGCCCCCTTCGGGTAAGTAATTAAGATATGCAAATAGTCAATTAATTGCGGATTTAATCCTGAATTCTGTCTTTAATAGCCAGCGAATGGGTCTCCTGAGCTGTCTGTGACCCGCCAGGGCCAACTAGGTGAGAACGCAGTGGACAGCCATTGTTCAATGAAACTGACAGGTTTGAAAGCCTTTAAACAGTGAGACAGCGTAGCTGCAGGTTTGCCTATGACATCTAATGTCGTTCTATGCGCAGGTAACTTATACACATGCCTTTTGGTCCTCTCTAACTCACCTAACCCAAATAGCAACTTTTTACATTCACCTGAAGAGACAGACAGAATCTTGTTCCAACAGTTAAGCCCTTTAGTGGATTGTCAGGCTGAATTACAAACTTTAACCATGGAGTGGAATTTGAACTCAATCAATTTTGACTTCAAGTGGAAAAGTCTCCTAACTGTGGCACTCTGATCAGAAGTCTTCATTTGTGGGATTAGGATTAGCAGTATCTAAAGCCATTGCAATATTCAGGAGCAGTCAAAATGGAAAGCAGAATGAGTAATTTGAAAGACTGATCCAGCTATTGAGTTTGGTGGAACTGGTTCCATTTAAATTGAACCAATTTAAGTCACGACGACTCTGCTGTTTTTCTTATCAATAGCTCTTACCTTTAGCAATACCTGTTTACCTTAATTCATTTCCTGTAGAAAATAAAGCCTGATTTGTCAGCAATCATTGAACAACTTGATCTGTCAGTAATGAACATGGATCCTTCCTTTTCACACTTCTACCTCCTTCTGATCTAACTATGTCTGTCAGAAGCAATTAAAATCACAGTTAAAGCAGTCTTACACCAAACAAGTCAATCAGCCAGTCAAAGCATCCATGCAGTCAAAAATCAATCTACCATTTATCACAACGTAAAATAATAAATGAAACACTTCTGCTGTCAAGTGGTTTTACAATCAAACCTCTCGCAGTGGATTTAAAGTTCTGTCTGTTAATCTGCAATGGTGGTCACTTTCTCCTCCCCCAGTTTTACCTAGTTCTGATACTTCCTTTAGGTTCCAAAACAAAAACAAACAAAAAAAAAATCTGTTACCTGAGCCATTTAAAGCAATGTCAATGCCTGGATGATGCTAACGTATCATCTTAAACAAAGCCAGAGACAGTACAAGTTAGACAGACTTTTACAAAAGTAAAATACTGCAGTTGCTGGAAATCTGAAATAAAAACAGAAAATGCTAGAAATACTCAGCAGATCAGGAAGCATCTGTGGAGAGAAATAGAATTAATGGCCGGAATTTTCCAGGCCCCCCCCCCCAATGGTGGGTTACCTGCGGCAGGGTCAGTGAGCCATTGAAATCCCTGTTCACATGGGCGGAAGATCCCACCAGCATGAAGGGCTGAAAAATTCCGGCCAAAAGTTCCAGACCGATGACCCTTCATCAGGACAGATGAAGGTTCTGATAAAAGATCATTGATCTGAAATGTTGGCTGGAAGTAAATGTGGGTGACAGGGGTCTTTGATTGGAGAACTGGTGGGAGCCCCGCATCACTTTTCTTTGTGAGGCCTGGCACTATCAGGTTCCAATCAGGCACTTACCTGGACAGCGTCGGACCTCCCATCAGATTAAGCCCCCAGTAGAATGGAAATACCGCTATCAAGAGCAGTTGGCCAATCAGAGGCTGGCAGTTCTCCAATACCAGCAGCACCACCAGGGGCGGTGGCCACAGCCAGTACTACAATGGGTCCTACCATGAGCGTTGCCAGTAGATTCTCAGATAGAGGTGATTGGGGGCAGGATGGTGGTCACCGGGAGGGGTCACCAATGAATGGCTGGAAGGGCATCAAATGCAAGAACGGAGGGGGGTGGCTTCCTGTGGGTCATCCTCCCTTCCCAATGCCAGGTCCCTCCGTTGAGCACATTGTTTCTCTCTCCATTGATGCTGCCTGATCTGCTGAGTATTAGCAGCATTTTCTGTTTTCAATACATTTCAACCACTTCATTGGACATTAAGTGCTTTGAATTTATTAATTTATTAAATTTATTAATTTTGCTTCCAATCTCCACCCCTCCATCATTTTCACGTGGTCCACCTCTGACACTTCCCTTCCCTTCCTTGACCTCTCTGTCTCAATCTCTGGTGACAGACTGTCCACCACTATCCATTACAAACCCACCGACTCCCACAGCTATCTCGACTACAGCTCCTCATGCCCCGCTTCCTGTAAGGACTCCATCCCATTCTCTCAGTTCCTTCGCCTCCGTCGCATCTGTTCCGATGATGCTACCTTCAAAAACAGTTCCTCTGACATGTCCTCCTTCTTCCTTAACCGAGGTTTTCCACCCACAGTCGTTGACAGGGCCCTCAACCGTGTCCGGCCCATCTCCCGCGCATCCGCCCTCACGCCTTCTCCTCCCTCCCAGAAACATGATAGGGTCCCCCTTGTCCTCACTTATCACCCCACCAGCCTCCACATTCAAAGGATCATCCTCCGCCATTTCCACCAACTCCAGCATGATGCCACCACCAAACACATCTTCCCTACACCCCCCCTATCGGCATTCCGTAGGGATCGCTTCCTCCGGGACACCCTGGTCCACTCCTCAATCACCCCCTACTCCTCAACCCCCTCCTATGGCACCACCCCATGCCCACGCAAAAGATGCAACACCTGCCCCTTCACTTCCTCTCTCCTCACCGTCCAAGGACCCAAACACTCCTTTCAAGTGAAGCAGCATTTCACTTGCATTTCCCCCAACTTAGTCTACTGCATTTGTTGCTCCCAATGTGGTCTCCTCTACATTGGAGAGACCAAACGTAAACTGGGCGACCGCTTTGCAGAACACCTGCGGTCTGTCCGCAAGAATGACCCAAACCTCCCTGTCGCTTGCCATTTCAACACTCCACCCTGCTCTCTTGCCCACATGTCTGTCCTTGGCTTGCTGCATTGCTCCAGTGAAGCCCAACGCAAACTGGAGGAACAACACCTCATCTTCCGACTTGGCACTTTACAGCCTTCCGGACTGAATATTGAATTCAACAACTTTAGGTCGTGAGCTCCCTCCCCCATCCCCACCCCTTCTGTTTCCCCCTTCCTTTTGTTTTTTTTTCCAATAAATTATATAGATTTTCCTTTTCCCACCTATTTCCATTATATAAAAAAAAAAATTTTTTTTTTACATCTTTTATGCTCTCCCCACCCCCACTAGAGCTATACCTTGAGTGCCCTACCATCCATTCTTAATTAGCACATTCGTTTAGATAATATCACCAACTTTAACTTTAACACCTATGTGTTCTTTTGTACTATTGTTGTTGACATCTTTTGATGATCTGCTTCTATCACTGCTTGTTTGTCCCTACAACCACACCCCCACTCCACCTCTCTCTCTCTCTCTCTCCGCCCCCCACACACACACCTTAAACCAGCTTATATTTCAGCTCTTTCCTGGACTTGAACTCAAGTTCTGTCGAAGGGTCATGAGGACTCGAAACGTCAACTCTTTTCTTCTCCGCCGATGCTGCCAGACCTGCTGAGTTTTTCCAGGTAATTCTGTTTTTGTTTTTGTTTTGGATTTCCATTATCCGCAGTTTTTTTGTTTTTATATTATTATCATTATTATTGAGTGCTTTGAGTCGTCCAGAGCTTGTGAAAGGTGTTATGCACATACGAGCTTTTCTTTCTTCCATTTAGTTGTGCTATCACACCTATATTAGTTGGACTTTATGCCTAGCGGCTGACTACCCCATCCATCCACCCAAACTTAACAAAGAATGATCCACTACAATCAGTTCACTCATCTGTAGCACTGGGTGACACGTGTTATAGCAGTGAAGCTAACCACCAAAGGTGACAATCTGAAAATTGCTGAAGGGACCAATTTCCGTTGTAAGAAATTCGGCCTGACTCCCTATTAGAAACAGCTCTAGCTCCAATAAACACTCAGTTGCAAATAAATCACTGGATTGTCACAGGGCAGAAGGAGGCCACTTAGCCCATCGTGTCCACACCAGCTCTCTGAAAGAGCAACTCACCCAGCACCACTCCCCTGCCTTCTCCCTGTAATCCTGCACATAATTTCTTTTCAAATAACAGTCTAATTCCCTTTTGAATGCTTCAATTGAACCTGCCTCTACCACACTGTCAGGCAGTGCATTCCAGACCCTAACCACTCGCTGTGTGAAAAAGATTTTCCGCATATCACTATTGCTTTTTTTTTTACTAATTACTTTAAATCTGTGTCCTCTGGTTCTCAATCCTTTCACAAGTGGGAACAATTTCTCTCTATCTACTCTGTCCAGACCCCTCATGATTTTGAATACCTTTATCAAATCTCCTCTCAGTCTTCTTTTCTCTAAGGAAGCAGTCCTAACTTCTCCAATCTATCTTCATAACTGAAGCTCCTCATCCCTGGAACCTTTGCTGTGAACCTTTTCTGCATCCTCTCTAATGCCTTTACATCCTTTGTAAGTGTGTTGCCCAGAACCGGACACAATACTCCAGCTGAGGCTGAACATTAAATTTTACAAGTTCATCATAACCTGCTTGCTGTTGTACTCTATGCCCTTATTAATAAAGCCCAAAATAGAGTATGCTTTATTAACCGCTCTCTCAACCATCCTGCCAACTTCAATGACTTATGTACATATACACCCAGGTCCCTCTGCTCCTGCACCCTCTTCAGAGTTGTACCCTTTACTTTATACTGACTCTCCAGTTTGTTCTTACCAAAATGAATCACTTCACGTTTCTCTGTATTAAAAAAAGTTGATTTGATTTTGAAAAACTCACCACCTATTAAGATTAAAAGCATAATAAACATCTAATACTTTCCCGAATCACTCAAAAGGTGGTTTCAAGAAAGTACTGTTTTTCTAATTATTTTCCAAATATCTTTTTAAGTAATTGGAAACTAGAAATATTAATAAACTATTGCCAGTTATTGAAAGTTTTGACTGTTAATCAAATGGGGAAAAAGCCACATATTAATTTATAGGTGGAAGATAATGTTAGTCCTTTAGGAATGATGTGTTGGTGCACGTCACAGTCAGAACAGGAAAATATTTAACGTTCCAAAGAAAACATTTGTACCAAAATGGTACAAACAGCAGCAACTTGCATTATGTAACACCTTTAAAACAATTGCGTTTTAAAAAAAATAGGTAGTAAGACAAAGAAGAAAAGATTTATAACAATAACACTTGCATTTCTTGGCACCTTTAATGTGATAAAACTTGCCAAGATGCTTAAGGGGTTATTAGAAAGGGTGAACAAAAGCTTGGGGGAGAAGGTTGATTTCAACGACAGCCTTAAGAGAAGCAAAGGTGGAGAGTGATGGAAGGAATAGAGTTAATTCGATTAATATGGGTTGTATTCATAAAAGCTGTCTCTTACTACACTTTTCCACTAAAACCCTTGTGCTATAGATCTGCTAGATGTGTTTTGCAGAAATGGAGTCACTATAGCCGATAAGCTCGAGTTGCTTTTGACTTGTATTTTGCTTCCCTTATGTCCTGTACTTATCCACTAAACTTGCAGACAAAACAGTCTGGCTAGCTGCAACTGTATTGTGTATAAATGTGTGCTATTGTAACTGCTATTTAGAAGATTCTGCAGCTTGAATTGTTCTCTTGCATGCTTGTAATAAATGGACAGATGAGAATTTTAGATTTGTGGTGTTGAGGAGCTGGGAGTCAAAGTAGGTCAGTGAGCACAGGATCAATGGATGAGCAGGACAGGATGCGGACAGCAGCATTTTAGATGAGCTGAGTTAGAGCATAGAGATTTGGCCAGAAAAGCAATGGAACAACCAAGTCTGGAGGTGATGAAAGCATCCATAGCTCCACTAAAAGGACACCTGCAAGCAAGGTATGAAGATGGCAGATATTTACACGGACAACAAGGAGAGAGTCATTGATGGCCGTTGGAGGCTGTGCGTTTGGAAGGGCATTGGAAGAGGTAAACAGAAACAAAAAGCTCAACTGGCTAAGAAGAGGGCCCAGCGAAAACAGAGGCCAGCAAATTGTACTCGTTCTCAGCCCACTGTCTTTCTCTGCGGCAAATCTGGCAGAGACTGCCATGTCAGAGTGGGACTCCTTTGCTGCATCAGGCAATGCTGAACACAGAGTTGACCGGCATGGTGCAAACCACTGTCTTATGAGATGGAAGGCTGCCATAGACAAAGTAGAAATGAAAGTAGATTGATGAAGTTAGCCCCCTTTGGAAAAGTTAGGTGAGAATGTTGGTGAGAGAGGAGGATGGGGTAGTTGGATTGCTGTACCAAATGGGCCAGTGGCAAGTACCTGGATGGACCTTTTTGGGGAAAGGATAGCAGTGGACTCATTCAAGGCAGATTTAATCCTGGGATGGTGGCAGCAGAGTAAGAAGGCAGAAGAGTCATGTTGGATCAGGTGCATGATAAGCAGGGCAGGAGAGAAAAGGCTAAGAAATAAGGGAGATGGAAAGACTGTTCTCTGGTCTGGGGAGGTAGTCAAAGCCCTGCAAAGGAATAGACAAGTGGGAAATTGACTGACGTGGGCATGACAGTTTTAAAAGAGACTTGTCCTCTTTCATAGTATCAAATTGATGGCACAATTACTGCCAATTACTTTAAATCAATACCCTCTGTTAAGGCAAAAAAATGTCCCTTTCAAGTCTATCTAGGCCCCTCATAATTTTTTATACATCAATTGAATCTCCCTCCTGCTGCCTCTGTTCCAAAGAAAACAACCCCAGCTATCCAATGTTTCCTCCTAGCTAAAATTCTCCAGCCCTGGCATTTTCCATGTAAATCTCCTCTATACCCTCTCTTGTGTGGTCACTTCTTATCAATAGAGCACCTCTTTTTTTCCTTTAATCTTTCAAAGGACCTGGGCTTCGCTGGCAAGGCCAACATTTGTTGCCCATCCCTAATTGCTCCTGAACTGAGTGGCTTGCTGGGCCATTTCAGAGGGCAGTTAAGAGTCAAGCACATTACTGTGGATCTGGAGTCACATATAGGTCAGATAGGGTATAGATTAGCGAATCAGCTGGGTTTTCATAACAGTCAATGGTGGTTTCCGTCACCATTACTGTAAGTAGCTTTGTTCCAAATTTATTAACTGAATTTAAATTCCATTTCCACTAGCTGCCATAGTGGGATTTGAACCCATATCATTGGCCTGGGCCTCTTGGATTATTAACCCTACTATGCCACCACTTTTCCTACTTGAGGTACCATGTTTCAGGAGGATCAAAATGGTTATAATCTGTATATGTGTTACCCTAATGCCAGAATAAATGTTGCAATATGTAATCAACTAACTGCGTGCTTACAAATGCAAAATTTCACTGGATCAGTAGCCTGACTAAACACTGAGGCATTCCAGAAAGTAATGCACACAAATAGAAGTTAGTGATGAGAAGTGAATTGTTTCATTTTCACAAAATTGTTCAGCCATTTTTCTGCCCCTGGCATCTGAGTGAAAACACCTCTCTCAGAACTATCGGATTAAGCAGATGAACCAAAAGCATTGATTTTCTTTAGGAAAGCAATCTTCCCTTGCACCATAACATTCAGAAGACCAAAATTTCCAGTGGGCAGGCTCTTCAGTTTAAGCAGGTTACTCATCAGAGGAGTTCACTTCAAAGAGAATACTGGGGCAAATGAGGATCATCATGGGAGAGTAAGTTTTCCTTCTGTGACTCACTGCTTCAAACACCAACACCTGATCAAAGTCTTGCTCTCCATTCCTGGGAGCCTCGTTACACTGAATGCTGAATATTCCTGTGGCTTTGTGGCTGCAGCAGTTCATTCCATGACTTCTAATGCATTACATAGAAGTCATGAAAAGACAAGGGCTGTGAAAAGCCAATAGAAAATAAAACTGCCATGTCCAAAAAAGATGGAATTGAATATGAAGGTAATTGTAGGAAAATATCAAAGGAATCTCTACCTATCTTGCCTGTTTAGTTCTGGGAGAGGATTTTACCCAGTTACTGGGCACTCGTCTCCCGAGAAACATAACAGATGATTTTTTTTGAGTGCTATTTCTAGTAATTATAGAATTAATGTCTCACAGAATGGTTACAGCACAGAAGGAGGCCATTCAGCCCATTGTGCCCATGCCAGCTCTCTACAAGAGCAACTCACCTAGTCCCACTTCCATGTCTTTTCCCCATAGCCCTGGAATTTTTTTTTACTTCAAATAATTGTCCAATTTTCTTTTCAATGCCATGATTGAATCTGCTTTCACCACTCCATTAGGAAGTGCAATCTAGATCCTTACCCTCACTGCGTAAAAAGGTTTTTCCTTGTTGGTGTTCCTTCTTTTGCCAATTACCTTAAATCAGTACCCTCTGTTTCTCAATCTTTTCATGAATGGGAAGTTTCTCCCTATCTACTCTGTCCAGACCCTTCATGATTTTGAACACCTCCATCAAATCTCCTCTCAATCTTCTATTCTCCATGAAGAACAGTGCTAGCTACTCCAATCTATCCATGCAACTGAAGTTTGTCTTCCCTGGAACCATTCTCGTGAACATTTATTGCGCCCTGTCTAAGCCCTTCGGAATTGTACTCTTTATTTTATATTGCCAAAGATAATGCTAAGTTTCCAAATGTCTCTTTATCTGAACATTTTTGCAGTTTCACTAGAAATAGCAAATACTGGAAAACTTACTGCACCCCATGCCACTAACACGCATAGGTCAGAGCAAGTTCCCTGCTATATTCCTTAAAGGATCACTTATTACAAACCATATTGGACATTGGAAATGACTCCTGTGTCATAATATTTTGGTCTGGGTTTAGCGGCCAGTAACAAAGAAATGTGCTCACTGCTTAAAGAAGTTGCCCACAAAAATCAAGCAAGTTATGTGGTGTGGTTTTCCCCTTTCCCAATCTCAATTTGAATCTGACATCAAGTCAAGAAGAGTTTCAGGTGTCTAAGAGCAGTGATGTCATCAAGCAGGGTAAGCAGCCAATCACACTGATGTATTCTCACAGACAGCAAAACAGGAAGTAAAATTTCACTTTTAATTTAAATGTTACAGGAAGAGAAATAAGTGATTCGGATATACACATGGGATTAAGGCAGAAGCTAAAATATCACACACAAACTTCAAAGAAATTTTTAAATGTGTGGAGTTTCTTATCATCATGGAGAAATTTCACATTCAACAAATTTAAAGTTAGTTCTTCAGGATCATTGAGACTTTTCAACTGTAATTATGAACTTGGTAATAGGAGAGAATCTAGCCATCGCCCTTTGACACTCAATGGCATTACCATCGTTGTAGCCCCCACTATCAACACCCTGGGGGTTACCATTGACCAGAAGCGAAACTGGACTAGCCATATAAATGCTGTGGCCACAAGAGCAGGTCAGAGGCTTGGAATCCTGCGGTGAGTAACTCACCTCCTGACTCCCCAAAGCCTGTCCACCATCTACAAGGCAGAAGTCAGCAGTGTGATGGAATGCTTTCCACTTGCCTGGATGAGTGCAGCTCCCACAGCACTCAAGGAGCTTGACACTATCCAAAAAAGCAGCCCACTTGATTACCACCCCATTCACAAAGATTCACTCCCTTCACCACTGACACACAGTCGCAGCAATGTGTACCATCCACAAGATGCACTGCAGGAACCCACCAAAGCTCCTTAGATGGCATCTTCCAAACCCATGTCCACAACCATCTAGAATGTAAAACCCTCTACCTTGGTTAAAGGTTTTTGTCTTTACTCTGGGTATCAACAGCACGCAACAACTTGGATGAAATCTCACCAAAGGTGACATACCTTTATTAAACCACTAAGCAATAGTGCATACTCCTGATAATACTGGTTGCTTAGCTTCCATGCGAGTTGCAGTTTGTCTCGGTGGTCACTCCGATAACGAATCCTCCTTGCACGTCTTCTGAGCGAGCGACCAAATTACTATAATCCTCTGTAGTAGTGATAGTTCCAGTGTACTCTTTCTTTATATTTCTTTGCCATGGCCCTGTGCCATATAATGTAAAGCCTGCTTTTAGTCCATTTAATTGGCTTTCAATTACATCACTGAAAATCTCCATGCTATCTCCAGATGTTCCCTGGCTAGGCCCCCTTTGAAGGCCATACTTGAGGTATCATAACCAGCTTGACTCCACTTTGTTTTCTCCAACACCATTATCAACGACCAGAGCTGGGAGAAGACAACGCATTTATTGTCCCTTAATGAAGCTCAGTCTGCTTATCTTCCCTGGTAAGAGCCCTCCTACAGCTTAAGTCATTTTGCAGAACTTGCTGATTCTAGCAAGGCTTTCACTTGACTAAATTAACTATCATGCTTTATGCTTTGAGCCCACAGTGCAGTTCAGTACAGTTCTTTACATATCTGTGACCTGGGTCCTTCTACCTCGTTGTTCCATTTTACCCCATGAGACAGACTCCACACACACGATTATACCACATATGGTCTACGTTAATCAATATAAATGAAATAAAGAAACAGTTACATAGTTAAAATGTGACCGTACCTTTAAAAAGGTAAATAATTCATTGGCTTACAAGAAGGACAAGGGCAGCAGATACATGGGAATGCCACCACCTGGATGTTCCCTCCAAGCCACACACCACTCCGATTGGAAATATATCGCCGTTCCTTTACTGTCGCTGGGTCAAAATCCTGGAACTCCCTCCCTAACAGCACTGTGGATGTACCTACACCACATGGACTGCAACGCTTCAAGATGGCAGTTCACCACCAGCCTCTCAAGGACAATTAGGGATGGGAAATAAATGCTGGCCTAGCCAGCGATACCCACATTGCATGAATGAATTTTTAAGAAATGCCATTGAAACTCCTTCAGCGAAGTGTATTTTTTTTCAAGGATTTTCATAGCAGAACAACTGGTGTAAAAGGGCAAGATTTAATCAGTTCAGTGATTTCTATTTGATTGCAGTCTGCAGGCCCTTCAGTGGTGCACCCTAGTGAGAATCACTGACAGAAACTTCTGGATCTCCGAGTTTAACTGCGCATGCGTGGACTCCAAAAGTAGCTGTCGGTTTCAGAGAGGGAATGGTGGCAAACAACAACAATCTTGCCATCATTATTGTGGAAATTCTGCACCAATGATTGAAAAAAATCTATTTAAGGATTCTGTTGTGATTGCTGGTATTATCAAGGCCCACTCAATTATGACTGGAATTTTGCTCCAACTATGTCTAGGGTCACATGCATGTTATGCAGACCCCTTCGTAAAAGTATAGAATGCCCGTTGAACTGTCAGAGTAGTTTGGAATGCTCGAAGACTTTGATAGCAAATGCACCATCTTTAAAACATTATAACTAATTGCAATGATTTATATTTTTATCACTATACCATATCACATAATTGCTGAATTTCTTTACCCACTGTTTATTTTCCTGTTAAGTAGGGGACAATTAATTGTACTGTACTTTACATACTGAGAAGTGAACATGACAGAAACCCCCTGATAGGAGCTATCATAATGTAGCAATTATGCTGTATGATCTCCTCATTCTGAAAGTTATACGCAGGGAGAATGTTCCAGCTAGTTTGATGTTGTGTTACCAAGCCAACTGGAATTATTAGACTTAACACAAATAAGTCTCTAGATCTTCCCAATAAAAAACTCAAATTGTAATCCAGAGCTACTGATTTTGTTTATTCTTTCATGAGATGTATAAGTCTTCCATTCCTGATTGCCCTTGAGAAGGTGGTGGTGAGCTACCTTCTTGAACCACTGCAGTCCATGTGGTGTAGGTACAGACACAGTGCTGTTAGGGAGGGAGTTCCAAGTTTTTGGCTTAGAGATAGTGAAGGAATTGTGATGTAGTTCAAGACAGGATAGTGAGCGGCTTTTGATGGGAACTTCCAGGTGGTGGTGTTCCCACGGGTCTGCAAACCTTGTCCTTCTACATGGTAGAGGTTGCGAGTTTGGAAGCTGCAGTCGAAGGAGCCTTGGCATGTTGCTGCAATGCATCTTGTAGATGGTACACACAGCTGCACTGTCTGCCAGTGTTGGAGGCAGTGAATGTTTAAGGTGGTGGAGGGGGTGCCAATCAAGCGGGCTGCTTTGTCCTTAATTGAAAAGCCTTAGCTGTAAAAACAAGATCCTTTACAGGGATGGGGGTCCTTCATTGTTCATAAATAAATGTAGGTGATTTTCAACTTTGGACCAGAAACTCCCCCTCTCTTTTCCTCCATTCTTTTCTTCCCTCTCACCCCATCCCCTCCCCCAGTTCCCATAATTTGTGCAGCACAAAGTGTGCCGGGGAGGTATAATAAGCAGGTTGAACGTAATCTTATCCTAAGATGTTGGCTGTACTGGAGCTGATCCTGTCTGCATTATTGGTTCCCAGTTAATTAGACCCTTGAACCTTTAGCCCTTGCATAAATGCTCCTTGATCCTGACCTATCTCTTGACAAAGTTCATTGGACCTGAAACCTGCACACTAATCAGCTCTGTAGCTGATTTTCACCATACTGCCTGTAGATTTGTAACTTGTGCTTAAGTATGCTGCTTCATGCTGAGGTGGCTTTAGAGTTCAGAAGCTTGGATAATTTAGACTAATTTTAAGAGAGGCGGATTTGTGCACTGGACTATTTTCTTTCAGCATCACAAGCTGAATACCAATAGAGGCCTACATGTCTTCAGAAGCTTTTAGCAGAAGATGCAGGAGGAGCAAGTCTACAAGGCATGTCAACTAAAGTGCCATGGGGATTGGGCAAAAAATAGCCAATACCAACAACGTTCAGTAAGCAGGGCGTTCTGCTCCTATACAGGTCCTTCTGAACTGACTGAAGCAGCCTTCCAACTCAACTTGTCAATTAACCTGCTGACAAGGCTGGCATTGTTCTTTGGCAAACTGACCTCTACCTTGCATGGAGATGGTGGTGGCAAAGTGGTGATGTCACAGGACTAGTGATTCAGAAACCCAGGCTAATGCTCTTGGGGCACAGGTCCAAATCCCACCATGGCTGTTGTTGGAATTTGAGTTCAGGTGATAAATCTGGAATTGAAAGAGGTAGTTTCAATAATGGTGACCGTGAAAGTGTCATTGCTTGTCGTAAAACCCCAACTCATTCACTAGTTCCCTTTAGGGAAGGAAACCTGCTGTCCTTACCTGGTCTGTCTTACATGTGACTCCAGATTCACAGCAATGTGGTTGACTCTTAGCTGCCCTGTGAAATGGCCTAGCAAGCCATTCAAGTCAAGGACAATGGACAACAAATGGTGGCCTTGCCAGCGATGCCCACATCCCATAAAATAAATAAAGAAAAAGAGCACCAACTCTCTGGATCATGATCATTTCCCTCATTTCCAACCATCATTTCCCAGACTGTCACTGACCTTATCTCCTCTGGAGAATTTCCCTCCATGGTGTCCAACTTTATAGACCCCAATCCCATTCAGGCCACTCCTACTTCCCACCCACAGACAGGACTACCCAGGTAGACAAATTCTTTCAGCCTGTTCTTGCCCACGGAAGTGAATTCTTCCTATCGCAACTTGATTTTTTCCCCTTGATGTATTTCTTCCGCCTCCCTACATCCACTATTCTTCCATAAGAGCAAAATACTGGGGATGCTAGAAATCTGACCCAGCAGCTGTGGAGAGAGAAACAGAATTAACGGGTGAAATTGTCCCAGATTTGCGCCAAGTGCAGTTTCAGGCGGGTAAAATTACGTTTCACCCACCGGCCACAATGGCGGCTTTTCACGCCATATCGTCCCAAACCTGCCGCATTAATTATGCATTCCTGGCAAACACGCTGTTTCCATGGCAGGCGGGTTCTCATTCATATTTGAAGTGCTTCCAGCCCACGACTGCTGCAAAGAAGAGATGGCCCTGAAAGGCAAAACGGCTGCAGCTCCCAGGTTCAATGATGCATCCCTTAAGTACCCTTTGGACTCAGTGGAGGCTCGCCGTGATGTCCTCTACCCCCGTTCTGGCTGCAGCAGTAGGCGGCAACCTCACCAGTCTGACTTGGGAGGTGGTGGGCAGCGGTGGTCAGTGCCAACACCCTGCAAAAGAGGACGGCCACCCAGTGCCGTAAGAGGATGAATGATCTCCTCCGTTCTGCTAGGTTAAGTCACTCTTATCATCGCTCTCAACTCACACACTCACAAACCCATCACACATCCACAGGGCCCTCACTCACTGCCGGTTCAAGGGACATCACTATTCACGCTCTCACACTCACCTTCATTGTCCTCATCCCATCCATGGGACCACTCACTGCTCACACTGGCCAGGCACGTTCGTCATCTGGTCTGGCAGGCATCCTGCTTACACTCTCTCTATCTCTATTCATGCAGGACAAGCTGGCACACAACAACAGAGGGAGGTCACAGACTGGTGGAGGGATGCCTGAAATCAAGGTCCTCACGGACATTGAAAACAGAGCCATCCAGCCGGCCGGCGAGGATCTGGACCGTTCCTGTGCTGACGGTGAGGTAGGCAGTGCTCTACCAAGTGAGGGTCCAGCAGTGCAACATCCATCAGACAATCACGCTGAGTGATGTGTCCTGTTTCACAGGCCACTGTCATGCATTAATTATCTCTCCTCGCTCTCGCAGACACATCAGGAAACAGCCGACAGAGTCCATGACCCAGGGGCTCCAATCAAGCCCTGAGGAAACTTCTGAAGAGGAACCTGAAGGCACCCTCCCTGAAGTCCCGTCACAGCGCTCACCCACACCCTCCACCAGCGCAGAGACACACACCTCAGTGGGACCTAGCTATAAAGTAGCCTCAGGCTCACAATCTGGTGAGCACATCACACTTTCTCATCCAAAGCAGGTGGCTGCAGGGTCTTCCCAGGGTACTTGGCACTCGGAGGACTGCTAAAGGTCAGAAAATTGCTGAGTCCAAGTTAGGTGACGAACCACTGGGCTCGGTCATGTCACAGTTGCTGGAGCTGCAAAGGCAAGCTCGGGAACATCAGGAAAGGATGTCCGCTACACTCCTCAGATTGCAAGGCATGAGGGAGGAGTCTGTCCACCTTCAGGCTGAGGTGATAGCGCCGGCATGCCAATGCACTGAGGTCGACACTGGTAGGATGGCAGCTGCCACGGAGACCTTGGTCCAGGACGTCGCTCCTGCACTGCTGCACGGGCTCAACTCCATCACAGACGCCTCAGTTGGCCTCCAACAGTGTGTACGTGAGAGGGTTGCTGTGCAGCTCAATCTCACTCCAGCTACCACTTGTCCTCAAGGAGTCAGCTAGGGGTCTTGGGCACCCATAAGGGGGAGGACCAGCAGGGGTACCCCCCGGGGCTATCCATTCAAGTGACTATGGGAGTGTCTGGCCCATCCGAATCCTCTATTCCTGTGACCCCAGCAGCTCCAGCTCCACAGGCCGAGGAGGGTGCCACTGCCACACAGCAGGACCCCGAAAGCAGGCCGGGGCCCTCCAGGTCTCAGCCCTCCAGAGGACGCCTGCCAAGGTCATCACAGACAGGGTGTCACAATCAGCAGACTGCCTCCACCACTGCTGTGGATGTCCGGGGAGCACCAAGATGTAGCGGCAGGGTTAGGAAGGTTAAGAAGATGTAATTGTACAGCCTGGGCGTGGATGTTAATCACTTGTACATAATGTTCATTAATCTATATGTTCTCCTCCTGCAATCGAGCAACTATTAGGGCCTCTACTGAGTCTCCATGACAGGAGCATTCTCACAGAGGGCATGTGCCCTGCCATAAGCCAGACTGGAGTCAAACGTTCAAAGATGCAATGTGAGCATCTTATGGTGTCTCCTCACTGCATGTCGTCATCACCCTCCACAAGCCTAGTAGCTATGAGGGCCTCCTGAGTGTGCCTGCCTCGCCTAGCCAGTGCTAGGGCCTCATTGCCATCATCGTCCTCTTCAAGGACCTCCTCACCTTCATCACCATCGATGTCCTGCTCATCAGAGGAGACCTCCAGCTCCTGCATCTCTTCCTCAGCCAGCTCCTCGCCCCATTACAGCGCAAGGTTGTAAAGGGTGCAGCAGACGACAGTGATGAGTTACACCCTCTGTAGGCTATATTGCAGGGCTCCACAAGACCAGTCTACACACCGGAACCTTACTTTCAGTCTCCTCTTGGTTTGCTCCACCAAGTTGTGAGTTGCACCATGAGCCTCGTTATACCTTTGCTTTGTCATAGTCTGAGGTTGCTGCATGGTGTCATCAGCCACGTCCTCTGTGGGTAGCCCTTGTGGACCCTGGAAGACATCAGGGATCAGTGACCGACTGAGGATGTAGGAGTCGTGCACACTCCCTGGAAACCGTGCACAGACCTGCAGCATGTGTTTGTGCTGGTCGCACACCAGCTGTACATTCAGCGAATGGAAGCCCTTGACCCCGTGTGTTGTGATGGAGGTCAGAACACCACATGAGTGCTGCTGATTGCACCCTGCACCTGTGGGAAACCTGAGATCTGGGCAAATCCAATCGCCCTTGCATCCTGGCTCTCCCAGTCATGGGTGAAATGCACAAAGTTGTGTGCCCTCACAAAGATGGCATCCGTAACCTCATGAATGCACTTGTGGGTGGAGACTTGTGATATTCCACAGAGGCCACCTGTGGAGCCCTGAAAGGAGCCACTGGTGTAGAAATTAAGCATCGCTGTCACTTTCACAGCAGTGATGCCCTCGAGGACCACGTGGGGCCAAATCCTGCTGTAGCTGGCAGATGTGACCGATCAGTTCCCTAGACATGTGCAGTCTTTGGCGACACTGGTTCTCGGTCATCTGTAGGAATGAAAGGCGGTGTCTATAGACCCTGGGTCTGGCTAGGCACTGACCAGTGACGGCTCACTGTGGCTTTTGGGCATCATGTGTGGGAGCCCCAGTCACCCCTTCTTCCTGAGGGTGCTGCTCCTCCCTCTGCTCAGCCAGGCACCTCCGTCAACCTCTTCTCTGTTGTCTTCGCTCTCTGTACACCACGAGGCATACAGCTAGTTCACCAGGCTCCATGACCCTGATGTACTCCTCCTGCGGTTGAAAGAGAGAGACGTGTGGGTTAGCATTGATGTACTAAGAACCTCTCTTGTTTAAGTCTGAAGGTCCCTTAACACATCCTGGAGAGTGCTGGCCACCACTTGGATGGTCAGAGTTTAATCCGCTGCATGGCTGCCCGAAACCCCACCCACCTCCGCCCCCACTCCACCTGACCGATTGGCAGCAGCTTTGCCCATTGGACTGCAGGCTGTGCTCTCAGCTCAGACACAGGCATTCTCCTAACCCGCACTGCAAGGCTGCACTGTTAGCTTGAACCATGGGGGAGACTGGTCCAAACCTGAATGATGACATTGCAAGGGGCTGTGAGCACCTCCACCAGTGACTGCTCCATGGCCAGCTTTAGCAAGGAGATTGTACAACGAACCCAGTTGTCTGACTGTTCTGCAGTCCACTAAAACACTCATTAGTTTGCAGTCTGTGCCTGAGGGATGAAAAGCATTGCTCGAGTGGTCAGATAAACTAGAGACCCAACTCCAGTCATATCAATCTGACTGTGTCTGAACTGTCTCAGCTGCAGAGGAATGGTCACTTTATACAAGGTGTCCCTATTCATGGCTGCTTCCCTTGCCCATCGCCACCCCCTACACACACCTGCCCCTGCACGTGCTTGTGCACTATCTTCAACCGCAGGGCAGCCTTTGCCCCTCCCTCCCCCAACGCGCTTTAATCTTGAATTCCAACAGGCGCCCCTTCTGAGCACTCTGTAACGTTACTGGGCACTCACCTCCGAGTTCCCCTCAAAGTGCAGCCTGCCAAGTGCACGCCTTTTATATGCTGTTGTGAAACCCGTTGGCGTGCAATCACGCTGACGTGGGGGGAGGGTGGGGGGAATGAGTCCGGCGGGCTAGCTTTGTAATGTACAATGAGGTTCCTGATGTCCGATGGCAGGAAACGCAGCTCGCCATCGACGGGCTGAGTGGACGATCGCAAATTGGTTTCACGACGTCATGAACCCAATTTTTGGCCTTCTTGCTGTCTTGTCCACGCATGCCACTGAACACCCCCGACGCCAATGGGCATGGAAAATTCCGTCCATCGTTTTGAGTCCATATTACTCTTTTTCAGGGGTAAAGCGTGGTTGAACCGGTTATCACATTGAACAGCTTCTCCTTTAACGCTATTCACTTCCCCCAAATAAAAGGTGTTGTCATGCATCCTAGCTATTCCTGCCCTTTTGCAGGATATGAGGAACATTCACCTCTTTTCCTAGTACATTGATCACTGAATCTCTGGCTGTTCCCTTTCCTTCCTCTACTTTTCTATCAGCATTTCTAGGGGAACGTTATCAGCTAAGCCCACTGACTCCCACAGTTACCTCGATGATACTTTCTCCTGCCCTGCTTCCTATTCAATTCGCCCAGTTTCTCCAACTCGGTTGGACCTGTTCTAACGGCGCAGCCTCCCACATTGTCGCTCCCTTCAACCTTACCTCGCAGTCAGTTCACTCAGCCCTCTTTCGTACTATTCACCTCGGCAGGTCTCTTGGTGCAGCCGAAGTGCAAGTTACCCTCTCAACAACATGCTCTGATATGCCCTCCTGCCTCCTCAATGCACCCAATGTCCCTAATTGGATGGTGATCCTGGAGGCAGGCTCATAATTGGACACGTTCCGGACAATTGAACCTGAAGGCGTTCCTCTCTCTGCTTTGGCTTATGGACCTGGGAATAAAGCAGCCTCCCCGCTTAAAAACCAAAGTGGAAAAGTTCAGCCCATTCATTCTGGTTCTCTTACCACAGATGCTGTCCGGCCGGCTGAGTATTTCCAGCACTTTCTGTTTTTATTTCCCATCTTAACTTGCGACGTGTGCATTCATTTCTAGATCCTGTTCACTCATGTAACAACACATTTTGCCCGACTTAATACTGAAAAGAAAGAACTTGCGTTTATTTTGCATCTTTCACCGCCCCAGGACATTGCAAAGTGCTTTACAGCCAAGGTATTACTTTTGGGTGTAGTCACTGTTGCAATATATGCAGAGTAATGTTAGGAAATTTGCTGTTGGTCAAAAAATAGTTACAATGCCTGAACTAATTGCTATATAAGTTAGACAAGGTACTAAAGCAGGTTGCAGCCCAGCATTATTAAATAGTTTAATCTGCGTTCTGTTGAAGTGGAGGCTACCATCAGTAATTGGCTGATTGTTAAACCATGAGCAAAATAACACTAACTGTTGCTATCTTTACATGTTTTTCTTTTGTGCTTTACAGGTTTCCCGTTCTCTCTCGTAGCTCCATCTTGCTCCTAGGACTGAAAGGAAGCTCCAGGGCTGCAAGTATTTTCAATATTCTTCTTCCTGCACCATAACATATCCAGCTCACCTTGGGGAAAATTTCAGTCTAACTCTCCGAGTGAGATACCCACAGGATAAGGGGGAACACTGATTTTACACCCGCACAACATTACTTATTGACTTCAGCGGAGGGTGAAATTAAGCAGGGGTGAAACCAACATTGCACACAATGTGTTAGTTTCCTGACTGGTGGGATGGGTTAAAATTGCCCCCATTGGACAGGGTGTAAAAATCACCGTTCCACCAGATCCTGTAACTTTCCCATCTGACAAGACAGGTTAAAATTGCCCCCTTTTGCATTTATCTAGGACAGAAGAGAGCGTTTAGTAGAACACAGATTGCGCTTGTACAGCTTTTGATGTCATTTAACTATTAACTTTCCTGTACTTGTCTATTGATTTGAAAAGAAAAGGCTTCTCTCATTGAATCGTGCAGCGCAGAAGGAAACCATTCGGCCCATTGCGCTTGTGCTGGATCTTTGAAATTGCCCAACTCTCTCCCCATAGCCCAGCAGGATCCTGTGCAGGAAAGCACGCCATATTCTATATTATAAAGACGAATGTGTGGTTCCCCCAGTATTTTGGCTTTGACCCGAAGCCTTTTAGAACTTTCAGCTTTGGCGGGGGGTGGAAAGTTGGTGATACTGGGCTGGCCGTCCATCGTGTATCTGGCCCATTCTCCCTTTCTTTTGTGGTCAAGAGGGAAAAGAAATTGGGGGTGGGTGTACATAATGGGCAGCCAACCAGATATTGTCTGTCTCACGCCATTGCCAAAGTTGAAAGGTCCACTTGGTTGCTCAGCATGAACTGATTAGCTGCACGGAACAGTTATTCCAGACCCTGCCAATTCTCGGCTGTTTAAATTTACCTCATTTAGTCAAAAATGTGAACTTTTCAATAAACAATAAACAATAAAACTCCCTTAAGATAACCTAGAATAAAATTATAAAGTTTGAGGCTAGAACAAATGCGGGACTTTCATAATGTTGCTTGTTAGAAATATTCCCATTCCATTAGGGATAAATACTGGGAGATTGTAATAAATGGTGCTTGGGTCAGTATTGTAGAGGAAGAAGGAGGCCATTCAGCCCATCATGTCTGTACCAATTCTTGAAAGAGCTAATCAATTAATCTCATTCCCTTTCTCTTTCCCATAGCTCAGTAAACTTATCCTGTTCTAGTATTTAAATAATTCCTTTTTGAAAGTTAACAATGAATCTGCTTCCATAGCCCTTTCAGGCACTACATTCCAGACTTTAACTACTCACTGCCTAAAATTTAACTTTCTCATGTCACCTCAGGTTCATTTCCCAATAACCTTAAATCTGTGTCCTCTGATTATTGACCCTTTGGCCATTGAAAACCATTTTTCTTTATTTACTCTATCAAAGCTCATCAAGATTTTGAACACCTCTTTCAAATCCCCGCTAGGCTCTAAGGCAATAGGAATTTGTGGAGTTTAAATTCAATTAATAAATCTGGAATTATAAAAGTTAATCTCAGTAATGGTGACAGTGAAGCTATCTTTGATTGTGGTAAAAACCCGGGTTCAGTAATGTCCTTTAGGGAAGGAAATCTGCCATCCTTACCTGGTTTGGCCTACATGTGGCTCCAGACCCAGAGCGATGTGGGTTGACTCTTAACTGCCCTCTGCAGTGGCCTAGCAAGTCACTCAGTTCAAGGGCAATTAATGATGCCCACACCCTGTGAAAGGAAAAAGACCAACCCTAGTTTCTATGAAGACAATCAGGACTTTTGCAATTCTGTATCAGCTCATTCCAGACAACCCTTTGGGCAGGAAAATTAAACCAAGGTATCATTCAGGGTGACATTAGGTAATCTTAATATGTTCTGAGTGTCAAGTACTCAGAGAACTATGGTTGACAGAATAATTTGTAGCTTGATCCTGACTCAGACACAATATAAGTCAGTTTAAATGGCTATTGTCAGGAGTCATCAATCATATAATATTGCTTATAACTACAAAGAGCAAACCGAATTATATGACAGAAAAGTCATTTATCTTATTTAATGCCAAATGAATGACATGGTCTCTCGGCAGAAAACAGCAGAGTAAATTAAAGGAAATAAGAAAATATTCCTCAGTGATGGAATGGGAGTTTTTTTTAATTTTGCTGGCCATAATAAAATACTTAGCAAAAAAAAAAAATTTGTTAATATCAACAAGAGTGCAAATCCACTAACCCTCTTTCCAAATCCTTGGCAACTGAGAAAGGGTTTCAAGCATTTTGGCATATTTTGCCACAAAACCTTCATATTTCAATGAATTTATACATTACAGTCCCAGGGTGTCTCTCCAAGTGGCAGAAATGTTGATTCCGTGTTGCCACTATGAAGGATATGGCAGTCTAAGCGTTGTGGCACTTTTGACAATGCTAGCACCAGCTTACGAAAATGTCAATGCGGGTTTAATTTAGTGAAGATCTAATTAGTTTAAATGACGGTTCACATTCCAAATGATTGCAGTGTTAGAAGCCACAGTTGGACCAGGGTTTAATCTTCGTCATTAGACTAAAATCAATATGGCTGAGGTTGCTTCATCAACGTACAACAGAACGTTTTGGATAGGAGTGTATATCATACTATGTTGGTGTATTCAGAAGACTGATGAGAGTCTTTTTTTTTACAACTTCTCCCTCTTTTCTCTTTCCTCCCTTCCACAGGTGATAACTTATCTCAAATTGAAATTTCGGCTATGTACAGATGGAGTTTTATGGTCATATTCTGCCCACATTTCTGACCCAAGCTACAGTGAGGCCAGTAGTGTGATGGCAGAAAAAGACCCCTGATATGTTAAAACATAACATATGTGTTCAAAGGCTGTTCAGATATGTGGGGAGTAAGGCAAAGGCTGATTCTGTCCTAATGGATCATCTCTACACATGGGATAGGGTCACTAATTGGCACCCTGGAGAGGAAACCCTGGGCTGGATTTTACCAGCCCTTTGGGGACATGCTCGGAGGCATGCGAGCCGGTAAGATAATGAGGGAAGACAGGAGGTGGAGTGTGTTGTCTTCTTGTTGCCATGCCAGCTTGCCAGTGGCGGGGAAGAAGGTGGACTATCAGCCCCAATCAGCCACGGAAGTGGTCAATTCCTGCCACTGCTGGCATTTTACCAGCAGTGGGTGCAGAGTGGCCTTTCACCAGGTGAAGAGACCACCAGGATCCCCTCCCAGGGAATTCAGGGGGTGGGGGGCCCTCCAATTTCAGGCACTCTTCCCCCACCACCCCCTGCCCCCAAAACTGGTGGCAATGGCCATCCTGTGCCAACGGCACCACTCGCCCCAACCAGCACAAACCCCTTGCTGGGGCCTGTCTTGCTGGCCTTGGCACTGCCAGACCTTCTTATCCGGTTGTGAGCATGCTATCGATGGCGTCCTCATCTTCCAGGTAGGGTTGCCAACTGCGATGAAATGTATTCCAGGAGGTTTCATCACATGACTTATCCTCCCACCCTCCAGCCATTCGTTGGCCAACACATCCCATCTTTGTGATGTTATGCCTTCCAACGCCAACTGGAAAGCAAAAAGACTCATTATCTGATCGGATGATGCTTTACCGTCATTTTTAATATATCTGGTGAAGAAAAGTTTCAAAGAAAATAAAAAATGAAACTATCTTTCTCAACTCCAGTATGATTTTTCTCTAGGATTGCTCACAGTTGTGTCCTGGAGATCGATCTTCAATCCTTGAGGGTTCTTTTTTATTAGTTCGTGGGATGTGGGTGTCGCTGGCTAGGCCAGCATTTATTGCCCATCCCTAACTGCCCTTGTTCAGAGGCCATTTAAGAGTCAACCACGTTGCTGTGGGTCTGGAGTCACCTGTAGGCCAGACCGGCTAAGGACAGCAGATTTCCTTCCCTAAAAGACATTAGTGAACCAGATGGGTTTTCGTCGCTAGACTTTTAGTTCCAGATTTTTATTGAATCCGAAATTCACCACCCGCCATGGTGGGATTCAAAACCGGGCCCCCAGAGCATTACCCTGTGTCTCTGGAATACTAGTCCAGTGACAGTACCACTATTCCACCTCACCCTCTGATTGGCAACCTGACTTCCAGGTGCAGTCCCAGCAGCGGCCACTGCTCCCAATGGAGCTGCTCGCCTTCCAGTTGGGGGCTGCTGACAAGATGTGGTCCTGGGTTCTTCAGACCTCTGAAGCAGTGTTGTCCCCCATATCGCTTTCGAGCTTGTCAACGGGATCCTGATAGCAAGGACTAAATCCAGCCCCTTGAACAAGAATCACCCTCCCTAGCCCTGAAATATCAAATTTAACTGTAGCATCGTCAATGCCCAGTCAGACAAGCACAGAGCCAACGCAGGCCAGGAATCCAGCCTGGCCTATGTAGATCAATGGACCCTCAGTGATTGCAATCACCCATTCACCCATTGGGGGAACGAATAAGTTTAACCCAAATTAGTGCACACATTCATTTCCAGGCAGTGGAAATAATTTCTCGCACAGTTCAAAATATGCTCTGTGTGAATTAGTTATGGAAACATACATGCATAGGACAAAGGAGCACAACACATGACTGAGAATTCCATGAACCATTAGTTCCACACAAGTAGGTGAATGGGAAACATGTTGGATTCCAAAGAGTTAGTACAGTATCTCAGATTCCCAAGGCTGCACTGGGAAAAGGTTAGTGATAGGAAGAAGGCAGCAGAGCCTGGATTTATTGTATAGATACTCAAGATGGGCATACAGAGACACCTGTATTTTGGGAGAACTGAAAGTACTTAGGGTAGCAAATGTCTGCTTAGAATTCCACTGAAAGCAATAATACGCTGGTCCATCTCCTTGAACGTAACAATTGTAGGAGTATGTTCACGTTATTTCAGTCATATAGATAGATTGGAGAAGTTGGAACTGTTTTCCTTGGAGCAGAGAAGGTTGAGAGGACATTTGATAGAGGCATTCAAAATAATGAGGGGTGTGGACAGGGTAGATAGAAAAAAAACTGTTCCCATTGGTGGAAGGATCTGGCACGAGAGGTCTCAGATTTAAAGTAACTGGCAAAAGAATCAATGGAGACATGAGGAGAAACTTTTTCAAACGGCGAGTGGTTAGGACCTTGAAAGCGCCGCCTGAGAGTGTGGCAGAGGCAGGTTCAATTGAGGCATTCAAGAGGAAATTGGATTATTTTTGGAAAAGAGAGATTTGGAGATCTGGCGCAGACATGGTGGGTCAAATGGTGTCCTTCTGTGCTGTAACAATTCTATGATGCTGTGATTCTGTGAATATGTACCTGTGCTTTACTAGCAATGAGAATAGTAACACAATGCATGTTCCCTATTTGAATTACAAAAGCCCATGCTTCTTTCTTTTGATGTTTCATACCCGAAGAAAAGCTTGGCACTACCAATTTTTGAATTATTTCATTGAATTATAGGATAGTACAGCACAGAGGAGCTAAAGGCCATTCAGCCCATCAAGTCTACACTGGTTCTTTCAAAGGTCAATCCACTTAGTCCCACCCCCCAGCTCTTTCCCATATTCCCTGCAATTTTAATTCCTTCAAGTATTTACCCAATTTTCTTTTGAAATCTGTTTCCACCGCTCTACCAAGCAGCGCTTGTCCAATCCTAACTACTCGGGTAAAAATGTCTTTCCTCACATAGTCCCAACAGTTCAATGCCAGTGTTTCACTGGGGCCCCTCCTGCCACCTTACTGCATGCCACTCTATTAACCTATTGTTCTGTTCTTTTCTCCCTTGTGCCCTTATCAAACTTCCCCAAAAGGCATCTATCCTCTTCATCTCAATTTACCTTCAAAGCTTGTGTAAACAATCATGCACTTGAATAAATAATGTCACATTTTATTAATGTGATGCTGTGCAGTAAATATTTGTATCTTCCTCCTTCCCTTGCCTGTTCAATAAAACTTCTATGATTTGAGGGACCTCCAGGGCAAGCAGCTCATCTCACAAGGTCGTGCTACACCCCTGCTCGACATCTGTCCCTTTTGCAGCTGCAGCTTCCACTTTTGTCTGTTGGCAGTAATCAAATCTCATATCAAACCTCCTTTGACATCCGCACTGTCATCTCCTGGCTTGTGAAAATGTGTTGGTTGTATCCATATCGGACTCCCTGATAGGATGGGGGGGGGTCTCACTATGGCAGCTGGCAATTTCTTCTCTTCCTCCAATTTTCTCTCCTTCTTTCCATAAACTACGACTCCAGGTTGGGTTCTGGCACCACAGGTATTTAACATCTTGTCCAGGTGAGTCAGGGTATTTAGCTTGGAGGATCACAGTCAAACATTACTGTGTTCACCCAGTGTCTTTCCCCAAACACCTTCCAGCAGGAGTTGGTTGCGCAGCAGTCAGTGGTAACAACCTTGGCTGATGTTTCCCCATCGTAACACAGGGATACTGACACCACCCCCCCACCACCACCCCGACGGAGATTAGCTATCTTTAACATCTACTGAGGATTGAACCCAGAACCTTATAGAGATATAGGGAAGAATCTTGTGGTCTCGGGGATCCCAGGCCAAAAGTGAGTGATTGGGGGAGGGCGTGGGTCTCAGCAGACCCCCCTCCCCTCTTCCCGATGCTGTGTCCCTCCATTGAGCACTGAGTGACTCTGAATGAAGGACACCCCCACCCCACCCCCTCCCCAGGGGAGCAACAAGCAACCCCGCATGGGTTTACATGTTGTGCTCCCTGCATGGCGAGATCCCCTTCCCCAACCCGCTGCTGGATTAACAGCAGCGGCAGTGAGATGAGGCCCTTAAGTGGGCATTGACTGCCCACTTTAAGGCCTAAATTGGTGGCAGGACAGGAAGGTCGTCCACAGTCCTTCCTGCCACAGACTTAATCAGGGTAAAGGGCGGAAAGTGGCAGGTCCCCTGCAAATCTCTCACCTGGTTAAATACCACCAGCCCCCACCCCCCACTCCCCACCCCCCACCCCCCACTCCCCACCCCCCACCCCCCAAACCCACCCCCCCCAACGCCCCACCCCCCACCCCACCCCCACCGCCACCAAACCTACCATGGGGGAGGGCACAAGATTCCACCCATTGAATCAGCATGGCACAGAAGGAGGTCATTCGGCCCATCAAGTGCATGCTGGCTCCCCAGACCAATCAAGTCAGTCCCATTCACCTGCTCTATAACCGTAGCCCTTTAAGTTTACTTCCCTCATGAGCCCATTCTAAACTCAGTGGCTCAGTTCCACATTCAACGGTGCACCTGTCATCTGAGCCACCAGGACAGAGTTCCTTATTTCCTCTCGTTACCCACCTCTCAATCGGGAAGCCACTTTCCGTGTCACAGAATTGGGTTCAACTCTGTTTGTCAGCAGTTATTTTTGTCATCTCTACGAGTCCAGAATGTTACAAAGGGAATTAAGAAAATTGCAAAGTGAAAATACTGCCGAACAATTCCTGACAGTTTGCCATCCATTTTACTCCTCATACAACAATAGAGCTGATTGTCCCTTGTAAATTTGCATATTAGAAATTTGCATCAAATTGCAAAGGAAAATTGTAACTTCCTGACACACAAAGCAGCTTGAATTCTGCTAGCACCATGGAAGGAGAGGGTGTACAATGTATTCTAACTTCAAGCACCCAAAATGAAGAATTTCAAAGGGGGTGGGTTGTGGAGGGAAGGGAGTGGTGGGGTGGGGTGGGGGGTGTGGTTACAGCAAAGAAGAGAAAAAGGAACATCAAACAAATCGATGGGCCATTAGAAAAAGATTCTTGATTTGCATCACTGGAGATTGAAACAACAGCAGTGCTGCTAAGCAAGACACGCATGAAATAAATATATACACGGGCTCTGGGATTATGAATATATGAACAGTGACAGATAGGAAAAGACCCTCTGGTCCATCAAGCTTCTCCCACACAATAAGGACACCTTGTGCATCAGATTATGTAGGCACTCCACCCCAAAAGCCCTAGCAGGGGCAAATATAACCCCAGGCCAATTTAAAGGAAAAACAGCTGGAAAATACCTTTCCCTTAGGCAATCAAAATTACTCCAAGAGATCACTCCGGGCCTGACAATTCTATACAGTCCTTAGCTTCTACACAAGGTGATCTCTGTCCCAACCAGAAACAGGCCTAGCTCACCCTGCAAGGATTTAAAAGGGTTATCTTGTTCAATGTTAGTAGGTGAACTGATGAACTAAGCATTCACAGTCTGCTCTGTTCTGCAGTTCCACTTTGTTGCTGTTTTTCAAGCAGCTCAAACAATTTAATAACAAAAGAAAGATGCTTCCTTTCTGTCCAGAGAACAAACTGCATTCGGCAGCTCCTGTTGTGCAATTTAATTTTAGAAAATGTATAATAGGACACACAAGCTGCATTCAAAAAGCCATATATTTAGTATAATTATTTAGACTATAAAAGGATATGGAGACAAAGCAAGTGAGTGGAGTTAAGATGCAGGGTCAGCCATGATATCATTGAATGGTGCAGAACAGGCTCAAGGGGCTGAAGGACCTCCTCCTGTTCCAAAGGGCTAGATTTTACCAGCTCTCTGTGAATGGGCTGGGAGACAGGGTAGGGAGGAGCTGTAAAAATGGCAAAGGAAGGCAGGAAGGTGGTTGCCCCGGAGTTTGTGATCTTTGTGGGGGGGAGCGGACCTCGTTAGAGCCTCTTCACCTCCGTCCATTTTGTCCCTGGGGTTGAGGCCCCCATTTTCACCAAGTGCATTTGATCCTCAGGGCACTTCTGATCCTTTCTCAGTAGATCTGCTGGTGCTGCAGCATTGTCTCTGCTGCATCTGAGCTGCCAAAGTTTTTTCCTTGGCAGTGGCGAGTTCCCTTATCATGGCCGGAATCCTGCTGTGCATAATTATAACTTGAAGCCTGGCCCAGGATAATGGATCCAAGCGGATACGAGGTGAAAGGCCAAGGCCAAGGCCTCTGGAACATTTCTCCCAAGAGAAGATTTACCCACCCCCTCCTCCACTCCAACATTTGTCCTGTGAGTATCTTTTCCCTTTCAAGTTAGTTATGAGAAAACTTTATTCATTTTATGTTGTTTTGATCTGTGGTCAAATGAAGTATGATTTGACATGAAGCTAAAGATGATATTTAATTATCATTTTTGACATCAAAGTCCCCTCAAATAACAGGTGTTACTGTTGCAATTTATTTTCTTTTGTTCGTTGTTAGGATTTTGCTGGTGGCATTACTCTTGTGCACCCAACTCGTTGCATTATATTAATTATATACTAGTTATAAAAGCTGAAAAATTAATCATCCACATTTACTTTCATAGAGGCAGTGCTTTGTGGAGGATACGAGCAATCGTTGAAAGGCGTAGTGTTAGATCATTTTCACAGAAGGGCGCAATGGTCACACATTATCTAATTGCTAAGTAATTCACAGCCTTTCTTCTTCACAGTTGCATTCCAAGTTATTCTGCAGTTGGTATAATTAAATGTTGGTGGGATCCATTAAAACTGGTAGAAATTCTATTGAAGGTCCACAATCACTCCACATCTCAACAACGCCATAGAATCTTTGAATGATTACAGCACAGAAGGAAGCCTTCCATGCTGACAAGGCCCTGCTGGCTCTTTGCAAAAGCCATCCGGCTAGTCCCCCTCCCCCAACCTTTCCCCAGAGCTTGCAATATTTTTTCTCTTCATCTTCTAATTTCCTTTTGAAGGCTGTGGTTGAACCTGCCTCCATACACTCTCAGGCAGTGCATTCCATATCCTAATATGAGGAATGAGGAAAAATATGAATATGAGGAAAAAGCTTTTCCTCATATCAACTTTGGTTCCTTTGTCAATCACCTTAAATCTATATCCTTCCACCATGGGGAATAGCTTCTCTCTCTCTGCTCTTCTAGATCCCTGACGATCTCTATCAAATCCTCTCAATATTCTTTGCCCTCAGGGGAATAAGTCCAGCTTCTCCAATCTATTCACATTTCTGAAGTCGTTCATCCCCTGGAACCATTCTCAAAGATCCTTTCTGCAACCTCTTTAAAACCTTTGCACCCTTCCTAAATTGTGGCAATAGGAATTGAACTCAATCCACCAGTTGATGCCATCACCATCACAGAGACTAGCTGAGAAACTTTGAAATGCAACAAATCTTCATCGTGTTATAGAAATATGTTTCAGGATAATGTTTGTGACATATGTGAACGTACAGAACGGATTCATTTTCCGGTTATATGGCATTGTGCATGATGGTGATCTGTTGTAGGGTGTTGGTTATAGTTCAGTAGGTCCAGAGAAGTCTTCATAGTCATACATAGGTTAACTGTAAGTCTTTATTGACTCTTAGAGCTATTAACAAATATACAGTAAAAGGTACAAGCTGGGAGCTGTGTCCACGCTTGCTGGCACACACGGCTCTGTCCAACACTAGACTGGCCCAGGATGCGGCTCATGAGCTCTCTTGCATAACTGTCTGGGTAGTACTGTACTCAGTCCCACATTACCCCCATATGTACCAGACCCTTATACTACAATTTGGACTTGTGTAGGGCTGCTCATGAATACAGATAGTATGGCTGTTCCTTCAGTGTCACTGAGTCAAAATCCTGGAACTCCCTCCCTAACAGCACTGTGGGTGTACCTACACCACGTGGATTGCAGTAGTTCAAAAAGGCAGCTCAACACCACCTTCTCAAGGGCAATTAGGGATGAGCAATAAATACTGGCCTAGCCAGCAACACCCACATCCCATGAATGAATAAAAAAGGTCACGTCAGTATCACAACTAACATCCCTATTCAGCCAACATTGATGAAAGAACGTGGTTAACAATGTGATAATGACCAGTTATCCTGTTTTATTGTGATGTTGATTTATGGATAGTTATTGGCCAGGACACTGGGGATAACTCCCCTTCTCTTTTCTGAAACCGCACTGTGGGATCTTTTACATGCACCTGAACAAGCAGATGGTCTCGCTTTAACATCTCATCTGAAAGACAGTGCAGCCCTCCCTTACTCCTGCACTGGAGTGTCAGCCTTGATTTTATGCACTCAAGCTGGGCATTCCCTTAGCTTCACTGTCCTTGTGAGGACATTAAACTTCATATAACATTGAGATTGTAGATATTCCACTCAGAGTGATAACCCCTCCTTGCCATGACTCTTTCTTCTGAATTTAATGGCTTCTTCCCAGCTCCTCCAACAATTACTTCCCTCCGTTCTCTAGTTTGTGACAGCAGCACGTTAAGATTAGCTTCTGAAAAGTTAGGTGGTATCCTTCCCTTTCTCTTTTAACCTCCACTGCCCTCCCCTCTTGCTTGCCCCTAGAAACGAATGCAGTCGTTTAATATGAAGAAGTTATATTCTTGTTCCATTCCCTTCTTCTCAAATTCTTTTCCCTCTGCCACTGACAGGGCACCCGCCCTCATCCCATCAGAAGTATGGGAATTTGCTGACCCCACGATTTCTGATGGGATCAGTTTCCTAGGATTCCAGTGAGCGTGCAATCATGTACTGGAGCACTTCTGCTGCTGCATCAGAGAGCCAGGAACTTTGGAGCCCAAGTAATTAATTGAGATAAAGGTCTGCTGTCACAAACTAGAGAACGGAGGGAAGTAATTGTTGGAGGAGCTGGGAAGAAGCCATTAAATTCAGAAGAAAGAGTCATGGCAAGGAGGGGTTATCACTCTGAGTGGAATATCTACAATCTCAATGTTATATGAAGTTTAATGTCCTCACAAGGACAGTGAAGCTAAGGGAATGCCCAGCTTGAGCGTGTAAGAATCAAGGCTGACACTCCAGTGCAGGATTAAGGGAGGGCTGCACTGTCTTTCAGATGAGATGTTAAAGCGAGACCCTATCTGCCTGTTCAGGTGCATGTACAAGATCCCACGGTGCTATTTCAGAAAAGAGAAGGGGAGTTATCCCCAGTGTCCTGGCCAATATCTATCCATCAGTCAACATCACAATAAAATAGGATAACTGGTCATTATCACATTGTTAACCACACTCTTTCATAAATGTTGGCTGAATAGGGATGTTAGTTGTGATGCTGACACCAACCTTTTCTATTCTTTTGTGGGATGTTGGTGTCACTGGCTAGGCCAGCATTTATTGCCCATCCCTAATTGCCCTTGAGAAGGTGGTGGTGAGCTGCCTTTGTGAACTGCTGCAGCCCATGTGGTGTAGGTACACCCACAGTGCTGTTAGGGAGGGAGTTCCAGGATTTTGACCCAGTGACAGTGAAGGAATGGCGATATATTTCCAAGTCAGGATGATGAGTGGTTTGGAGGGGAACTTCCAGGTGGTGGTGTTCCCATGTATCTGCTGCCCTTGTCCTTCTAGATGGTAGTGGTTGAGGGTTTGGAAAGTGCTGTCTCAGGAGTCTTGCTGAGTTCCTGCAGTGCATCTTGTAGATGGTACACACTGCTGCCACGTGCATCGGTGATGGAGGGAGTGAATGTTTGTGGAAGGGGTGCCAATCAAGTGGGCTGCTTTGTCCTGGATGAAGTTCAGCTTTTTGAGTGTTGTTTGAGCTGCACCCATCCAGGCAAGTGGAGAGTATTCTATCACAGTCCTGACTTGTGCCTTGTAGATGGTGGACAGGCTTTGGGGAGTTAGGAGGTGAGTTACTCACTGCAGGATTCCTAGCCTCTGACCTGCTCTTGTAGCCACCGTATTTATATGGCTTTCCGGTTCAGTTTCTGGTTAATGGTAACCCCCTGAGATGTTGATCGTGGGGGATTCAGCGATGGTAATGCCATTGAAGTCAAGAGGTGATGGTTAGATTCTCTCTTGTTGGAGATGGTCATTGCCTGGCACTTGTGTGGCATGAATGTTACTTGCCACTTGTCAGCCCAATTCTGCCCAGGTCTTGTTTGCACTAAAGCAGAAGCCCCTGGTTACTGAAATACAGAGAAGCAAATTATTATTCTCTGGCATGATATTTAACAAATCCCAGGACATCTTGTTCCTTGCTGCTAAAGCAAAGAAAGTACTCATATCAATTTCTCTAATTATGGAGAGCTTGCTATCACTTTGTAATCTCAGATACCAGATCCTTATCCCTTTTCATCTTTACTATTCCATGAATGCTGACAGAATATGACTGCAGGGTCTGGAGATTTATACAGCCAATTAATTCAATGCATTCCACCTACAGGAGAAGATAGCATACAATGCCTGGACATGCCAGTCACAAACAGACCCTATTCTCTCCCTAACAGCATTTTGGGTGTACCTACACCACAGGGACTGTGGCGGTTCAAGACAATGGCTCACCACCCCTTTTTCATGGGCAATAAATGCTGGCCATGCCAGCGGTGCCCACATCCCACAAACAAATAAAGAAAAAAGTCACTTTGAGGGTCAGGAGGAAGCATTTGCAATCATAAAATTCAACCTTTGGCCTAACAATTAGAAATGGAGATGTGGGATTCAGTAAGCCTCAGTGGGATTTTGAAAGCATAAGCCTTTTCTTATATAATGTTTCTTAGACATTCCTTCAATCTCTCTGCTAGCTGCAAGTTTTCTCATAACATAAGATGCTTCTCAAGCAGGCTCCAATGAACAGACTTTTATTTTCTTCCAGAAACTGCAAGCTATAAACAGGCAAGAAGGATGATGATGACCAAACTAGTGCAGTCCCCTTTACTTTAGGTAATATTGGCAGCTACTCATGCACCACCTCTCTTGGGTCTGCACATCGCTGAGACACCGACTTGAGATGCAGATGGTGTAGATGAGGAGTTGACACATTGTGAGACCTACAGCACCAGAAGATAGTCATGGATGTGGAGCCTGATAAGCAGTAGTGATGTTATAAAAGTGATTGGATAATGAGTTCCTTATCAGTCAATGGCCATTCCTCGCTGTTGACCTTGCTGTTTAATACTGAACTGCAAAGGCGGGTAGATGGAGTTGAGGTACAGATCAGCCATGATCTGATTGAATGGTGGAACGGGTTTGAGGGGTTGAATGGTCTACTCCTGTTCCTTATGTTCCTGTAAAAGCATTGTAACAGTTCCCAATATGTCATGAACTTGGTTTGCAGTTTGGTTTCCACTTTAAGTACTATTTGGATTTCTCTTTGGTAATTGGGGCCTGTTCTGGAGTGGGAAGGATTCCCACTAATTATGAGTGACTTAGGTCTAACTCCAGTATGTTTCTTCAGAAACTCCTTTATTTACACTATCGTACATTCTAAGCTTCTAGGTAAGCACATCTCTCTCTTGTACAGACTATTCCATCTTCTCTTCTCCGTGTCTTGCACATGACTGCTGATGTCACTGTTACACCATGGTGCACTATCTCATTACCAAAACTATTAACCCATTATTCCACAAAACTCAAGCCCAAAAAGCTGTGTGCAGCAAATGAAAAGGGCCTTTAGGGAATGGAATCTTTACTGGCTCAAAGAGTATGCAGGTTTACACCCGGGGGCATGCAATGCCTCTTGGATGCAAGCAAGAAAACCCTACGAAATGTAGTCGTTCTGAAAGGTTTGACGACCTTCTCAATCAGTGGGAGCACTGTTGAATTGTATAAAGTGAGCTGGCCTGGGTTTTGCCAATGAGGAGTGCAAAACTAATTGTCTGTGTCTTCCTGGAATGATCTTGTATTTGCCAAAATCCCGCTGAATCTCATCGAGGCACTTTATTCCATTAAAGGCACTACATAAATGCAATTTATTATAGTGCTGGATGGTTTCTTGAGCTGCTGACTCTACAACGGAGCATAAAAGAAGTTTGTTAGCAACAGCATTTGGTAGTGTAAAAAAAAAATCAATTTTTCATTGCTTCTTTTGAAGATAATTTAAGCTTCGATAAATATAATTCACAGTAGAGGAAACATGTAAAGACTAATGTGATGGTTAATAGGCTGGTTTAATGCACTGGAAATACCCTGATCATTTCCTATTGTATTTCACTCTGGGTTAAATGAACAATTGTTTCTTATTTAAAACATTGGACCAGACTCCTTGGCCAGAATTTTTCCGTCGGCGAGCTGGGGGGGTGGGACCCGCTCGCCGACACGAAAATGACGCTGGATGACGTTGGGAGGAATCCCCGACGTCATCCCAATTGAGGCCATTGACAGGATAATTGGGCCAATTAAAGGCCCTGCCCGTCCAATGGGCGGGATGAGGTTTCATGTCTGTTTTTAAAAACTTTAGTAAACTTCATGTAATATTTATTAGCATGTCCCATCTCGTGTGACATCGTCACATTAGGGGAACATGTTAATTTTTTTTTATTTTGCTATTTTTTAGGCTTATTAAACTTTCAACGCTCTCCCTGAGACAGCAATTTGACAGTTGGGGAATCCCCCCCCCCACCCCCCACCCAAACCCACCGCACAGGAAGCTCATAGTGCATAGTGCTTCCCATTGGCCAACCCGCTGGGCGGGCCTTAATTGGCCTGCCCACTCAAAATGGTGGCGGGGCCTGTTTTGGCAGCGGAGTTTGGCTGCCTGCCCGCCGCCGAGCTGGTGGGGCCCGCCCGCGCATCGAGGGCAAAATTCAGATTTAGGGGGGATGTGAGGAAGATCTTTTTTACCCCGAGGGTGGTGACGGTCTGGAATGCGCTGCCTGGGAGGGTGGTGGAGGCGGGTTGCCTCACATCCTTTAAAAAGTACCTGGATGAGCACTTGGCACCTCATAACATTCAAGGCTATGGGGCCAAGTAGGTGGCTAGGTCAGGTGTTTCTCACATGTCGGTGCAGACTCGATGGGCCGAAGGGTCTCTTCTGCACTGTGTGATTCTGTGTGATTCTGCGAAAGGACATTAGTGAACTGGTGGGTTTTTATGACAATCAATGATAGTTTCATAGTCACCATGACAGAGACTAGGGGTGAAATTTTACGGCAGTGGGATTTTACCTTCCCGCCAAAGCCAATGAAGTTTAGAATGTCTCGCCACATTTTACGGCCCCCGTCCCCACCGAAACGTGGCTGTAAAATTCTGCCCTAGGTCTTAATTCCCAAACTATTAATTAATTGAATTTAAATTCTACCAGCTATCATAGGGGGATTTGAACCCATGTCCCCAGAGTATTAGCCTCTGCTTCTAGACTATGAACCCAGAGACATTACCTCACCTTGAACCTACGCCCCCTTGTACTGACCCTTCAACTAAGGGGAACAGCTGCTTTCTATCCACCCTGTCCATGACCCTCATAATCTTGTACACCTCGATCAGGTCACCCCTCAGTCTTCTCTGCTCCAACAAAAACAACCCAAGTCTATCCAACCTCTCTTCATAACTTAAATGTTTCATCCCAGGCAACATCCTGGTGAATCTCCTCTGCATCCACTCCAGTGCAATCACATCCTTCCTTTAGGGAGGGAAAACTGCTAGCACGTGACTCCAGATCCACAGCAATGTGTTTGACATGTCCTGGGAAGAAGAGAGAATAGGTCATTCAACTACAATTAAATATGCTAAAAAAGTGAAGCAAGGAGAAAGTGTTGGCACTCTCTGATTCAAAGGATGGGATATCCATTTTTTATTTGAAGGTTAAATATATGGCTGAAGGCTACTTAAATCGTAGTCACCTCGGTGGGTGGGGGAGAGGGGAAAACCCCTTGATCAAAGGCATTCTTGCCTGATTGAGGGACTAGGCATTGGGCAGGGGGGTGCCCGCTGGGAGCCACACCCCTGCCCTTGCTTTAGACTTCCCTGCCCACCCCCCCACATCCATGCCCCCCCACTCTGTGAGAAACACCCCCTCTGATTGGCTAATCTCATGCTGTATAAATTGTTGTTCCCTTTACAATTGGTATTCTTGCGAATCTGTCCCGATGGGTGCAAGGCAAGAGCATCGACAACATGTCTCTTTTTACAGCAATACTCAAAAAATGTAAGAACAGAGAAATGGTGAAAACGTCTACCAGAGGACAAAGGCATAAACATGGGAGGGATAGAAAGAAAAAGGGGACAGAAAGCTTGCAGGCGCAGGTTTAAAATTAAAATATGAAATGCTGACAACACAGAGTTGATGGGCGAACCTCAGGGAAAGGAAACATAGACCAACACCAAGGCTGTAGACCCTCCCCAAACCTCTGGGTCCTGCCCATGATTCCACAGCACAAAAGTCAACCTACTACCCCGGTACGTACTGTGTGTCATTACATTGTTACAAACCATGCTATTGTCTAATATGCACAACAACAAGTCTTCATCATATATTAGCTGTATCTCGGTATCTCTTAAATGGATTTCTGGAAAATGACTTGTATGCCTTCTTGATTTTCACTCTTGCCTGCCATCTCCACAATAATGTCAAATAGATAGTAACAGAGATTATGAGGATATACAAGTATTATCCAGTGGCATCATTTATTGATGCCTGCCCTTGACATCAAATATTAACCACTTTTATCTCCAGTGCTGTGTTGCTGAATGATCCTCAGGTAACATAAGCTGAATGAGAAGAAAAAAAATACTTGAATTTATATAGCGCTTTTCACAATCTCAGGCCTGCCAAAGTACTTTGCGGCCAATGAAGTGTAGCTGTGTTTTAATGTAGGAAACATGACAACCAATTTGCGCACAGCAAGCTCCCACAAACAACAATGAGATAACGACCAGACAATCTGTTTTTTTAGTGATGTTGATTGAGGGATAAATATTGATCAGGACACTGGGGATAATTCCCCCCTCTTCTTCAAAATAGTGCCATGGGATCCATTACATCCACCTGAAAGGGTAGACAGGGCCTTTGTTTAACATTTCAGCCAAAAGGCAGCATTGCCAACAGTGCAAGGCTGCTGGAGTGTCAGCCTACAATTCTTGCGCTTAAGTCTGGAGTGGGGTTTGAACCCACAGAGCTTCTCATTCAGAGGCAAGACCACTGATCCATGTTACACTAAGTACATGAAGTACAGAGTAAAGAATATGTTTGCAGGTTTGTGCATAACCAACTCAACGACCAGCTGCAGGGGCTATAAATTCCTTCATGTGCATCTTTGTGCATAGAATGGACATTGCCCTTGAAGCACATGCACCCTGTCATAGGGCTGCAAAGAAAGTCCCAAATGAATGTCTTCCCCGCATTGGACTGGAACTACCAGGTGTAGAAATAGCCGTCCAGTGTCTCCAGGTCATTTGTGAGCATCCTTTTTGTTTCCTCTAGCATTGATGCGTTCATCAGCAAAGCTACATCATTGGTATAGACAAGCTTCTGGGATTTTGTGCAGGGCACGTCCACTGTGTAGATTTTGAAAAAGGCCGGAGCTTGTGGTAGACCTTTGTTGTTTGGCTGATCTTATCAACAAGCTAGACCCAGTAAGCCTATAACATATGTAGGATTCGATGTGTTCGGGCAAATAATGCACCTTTGCACTCCTGGGTTATTGATTGGGAATAGTGGATATTCTCCAACAGACCAAAAGAATCATGCTGAAAGACCACGTAGCTCAGGCCAAAACTCATCATTTAAATTTAATGCAAGTCATACCCAGCACAAAGGAAAATGGTTGTGGTGGTTGGGGGTCAATCATCTCAGTTCCAGGACATCACCGCAGGAGTTCCTCAGGGTAGTGTCCTCGGCCCAACCATCTTCAGCTGCTTCATCAATGACCTTCCTTAATAAGATCAGAAGTGGGGATGTTCGCTGATGATTGCACAATGTTCAGGACCATTTGCAACTCCTCAGATACAGCAGTCTGTATCCAAATGCAGCAAGACCTGGACAATAACCAGGCTTGGGCTGACAAGTGGCAAGTAACATTCATGCCACACAAGTGCCAGACAATGACCATCTCCAACAAGAGAGAATCTAACTATCACGCCCTGCCATTCAATGACATTACCATTGCTGAATCCCCCATTGTCAACGTTCTGGGGGTTACCATTGACCAGAAACTGAACTGGACTAGTCACTCACCATCCTGACTTGGAAATATATCACCGTTCCTTCACTGTCACTGGGTCAAAATCCTGGAACTCCCTCCCTAACAGCACTGTGGGTATACCTACACCACATGGGATTGCAGCAGTTTAAGAAGGCAGCTCACCGCCACCTTCTCAAGGGCAATTAGGGGTGGGCAATTATTTGTTGGCCAAGTCAGCGGTGCCCACATCCTGTAAATGAATTTTCAAAACTGATGTTTTAACAGAAACAAGATTAAATCATAAAAAGCAATTCAGACCTTCTAACTGGCCCATTCAACTGAGTCCAATCGAATGAATCATTTTGAAATTCTTAGTGCTGTTTGATCATTTTATGTGAATGTTAACTTGGTTTGCGTTGAGTTCTGCCTCGTCGGGCTGCTTAATAAATGCCAGTGAACCAGCTAAAATAAGGCAAGCGCAAACCTTTATCTTGTTTATTCTGAGTTGCCTCTAGGCACAGAACAATCAATCAAATCAGACGTTGAAGACATTTAATGGCTAGACCATTTCTAATGGACAGAAAGTACCAAGGTGAGATTGCCACTATGTCTCCATTTACTATTTTAGAGACTAAACGCAACAGCAGGTTCAGTATGTCGTAAATATAAGCAGCTCATGGACTGGTGATGAATATTAATTATTCCTTCCTATCAGCTGGCTGCATTTTGCATCTTCTGCCAGTTGTTGGGGATGCAAATAGTTCAGTCCGAGAGACCATGGGCAGAATTTTGCCCATGAGGGGCAGGTGGGCCCCACCAGCTGGGCAGCGGGCGGGCAGCCAAACTCCGCTGCCGAAAGGGGCCCCCGCCGCCATTTTGAGTGGGCGGGCCACCCCGACGGAAAGCGCTATGCCAACTGTCAAAGTGCACTCTTTCATGCATGCGCGCAAAAGAGCACACATCTCCCCGAGGCAATGTGCTGCCTCAGGGAGATCGCTGAAAGGCTGGCAAATATAAAAAATAGAACAATAAAAAACTCATTAACATGTCCCCCTCGTGAAAATGTCACACGAGATGGGACGTGTTAATGAAATAAACAAAAACTTTATTAAACTTTTTTAAAACCGCTCTCAAACCTCGTCCCGCCACTGGATGAGGTTTGCAAAAAAATCACCTACCCGCCTGCCCATTGGGCCTGTGCGCCAAGCCGAAGCTCGCACGGGCCCCTCAAAATCGTCGGCGATTGGCAAGTTCAGGGCCTTAACGAGGCCTTTAATTAATGACGGGCGCACATCCCGCTGCATAGCGCGCCCGCTGACCGAAATATCGCGATGCCGCACGCTGACGTCGGGACGCTTGCGCGACATTTTAACCGCTGGTGTGTGAGCTCCACCACCCACATGCCAGCCAGAAGATCCTGCCCCGTGTGTCTGTGGAATAAAGAGCCAGAGCCCAACCCGCCACAATCTCTGTGGCAGTAACATAATTTTTATAGCTGTTACAGGAAGCTGGTTAGTAATGGAATGAATGATTATTTTTATGATAGCATTCTGGCACTTCAAAGCTCCCTGAATACTTTCATCTTCATCACACGCACAACATAACACACCCTCTAAGAGTGCCCAAGTGCAAACCTCGCTAACACTGTTCTACTGAAACAGGGATAAACCTGATAGAAAAAGACAGCTTGTATTTATATTGCACCTTATTACCTCCCTTCAATATCGCTGAAGGCACTTCATCGTCAATGAATTGATTTGGAATGCACTGATCGCTGTTACGTAGACAAACAAGGCAGCCACTTTTTGCATGGTTCTCTCCCACAAAGAATAAAAAAAATGGTGAGAAGTTCATCGAATGTTGGTGATATCGATTTTACAACATGTATTTCTTTGTTACCGTACATATATACTTGCTCTAGCACAGTTGCAGTTCCCTCTGGTTCTCAGAAGCCTCACCATTTTACAGAGGAACTCGCAGATATCAAGACTTTTTAAAAATAAAAATCCTTATATCACGTCATTATTGTGGTCTTGCAATTGTTATTTTCCTTACATGTAAAACACAAGGCAATCCTTGTAGTTCATCTACTGTAATGCAGGTCACCTTATTGTAATGAATACTAATGTCATTCTTGGCTCAGTGGTAATATTCATGTCTTTCGCACGTTAGTGTTAGAAGGTCACAGATTCTAAGCTTCATTCTGGTGATTTAAATACATAATCCATATTGACACTCTAGTGCAGTACTGAGGGAGTGCAGTACCGTTGGAGGTGTCATCTTTGGATGAGATGTTAAACAAAGGCCCTGTCTGCCCTCTCAAGTAAAGGATCTCAAAGAACTCTTCAAAGAGAAGGGGAGGTCTCTTGACAGCTTGGCCAATATTTATTCCTCTATCAAACTCATGAGGGAAACAAATTGCTCATTTATCTTATTGCTGTTTGCCAGGCCTTGTTGGACACACAAACATAATTTCAGCAACTACTTAATTGACTGTGCAGTGTTCTTGGACATCCTGAATTCCTGAAATGTGCTATACAAATTCTGTCTTTAATGATCTCAAAATGCAGAGCATTGTCTGTAGTATTTGATTAACCTAACTCTTTTAATCCTTTCTTTTTTGTTGACTGTAACTGTTGGGACAATAAAGAATCACCAACTTTTAGCTTCATTGCTAAATGTTTCAAAAGCATCAGAGGTCAAGAAGCCATAAAATGGGGAGACGATGGCATAGTGCTATTGTTGCTGGACTAGTGATCCAGAGACGCAGGTTCGAATCTGGAATTAAAAGTCTAATGATGACGATGGAACCATTGTCGATTGGTGTAAAAACCCATCTGGTTCACTAATGCCCTTTAGCTCTGACCTACACATGACTCCAGACCCACGGCAATGTGGTTGACTCTTAAATGGCCTAGCATGCCACCCAGACTCTCAGTTGTAACAAAGTCACAAAAAAGGAATGAAACTGGATGGACCACCTGGCATTGACATAGGCACCGGAAATGACAATGGCAATCTTAGACCTGTCGACCCTGCAAAGCCCTCTTTACTAACATCTGGGGGCTAGTGCCAAAGTTGGAAGAGCTGTCTCACAGACTAGTCAAGCAACAGCCTAACATGGTCATCCTTGCAGAATCATACCTTACAGATAATGTCCCAGACACCACCATGACCATCCCTGGGTATGTCCTGTCCCATCAGCAGGTTAGACCCAGCAGAGGTGGCAGCACAGTGATATACAGATGAGAGGGAGTTGCCCTGGGAGTCCTCAACATCAGCTCCAGACCCCATGAAGTTTCATGGCATCAGGTCAAGCACAGGCAAGGAAACCTCCTGTTGATTACCATGTACTGCCCTCCCTCAGCTGATGAATCAGTGCTCCTCCATGTTGAGCACCACTTGGAGGAAGCACTGAGGGTGGCAAGGACACAGAATGTACTCTGGGTGGAAGACTTCGATGTCCACCACCAAGAGTGGCTGGTAGCACCACTACTGATTGAACTGGCTGAGTCTTAAAGGACGTAACTGCTAGACTGGGCCAGCAGGAGGTGGTGAGGGAACCAACAAGAGGGAAAAACATACCTGACCTCATCCTCATCAACCTGTCTGCCGCAGATGCATCTGTCCATGACAGTATTGGTAGGAGTGACCACTGCACAGTCCTTGTGGAGACGAAGCCCCGGCTTCACATTGGAGATACTCTCCATCATGTTGTGTGGCACTACCACTGTGCTAAATGGGATAGATTTCAAAGAGACCTAGCAACTCAAGACTGGGCATCCATGAGGAGCTGTGGACCATTAGCAGCAGCAAAATTGACTCATAGCTCGGCATATCCCCCACTCTACCATTACCTTCAAGCCAGGGGATTAACCCTGGTTCAACAAAGAGTGCAGGAGGGCATGCCAGGAGCAGCACCAGACATACCTAAAAATGAGGTATCAACCTGATGAAGCTATAACACAGGACTACTTGCATGCCAAACAGCATAAGCAAGTGATAGACAGGGCTAAGCGATCTCACAACCAACGGATCAGATCTAAGCTCTGCAGTCCTGCCACATCCAGTCGTGAATGCTGGAGGACACTTAAATAACTCACTGGAGGAGGAGGCTCCACAAATATCCCCCTCCTCAATGATGGAGGAGCCCAGCACAGCAGTGCAAAAAGATAAGGCTGAAGCATTTGCTGCAATCTTCAGCCAGAAGTGCCGAGTGGATGATCCATCTTGGCCTCCTCCGAAGGTCCCCAACATTACAGATGCCGGTTCACTCCACATGATATCAAGAAACAACTGAAGGCACTGGAAACTGCAAAGGCTATGGGCCCTGACTATATTCCGGCAACAGTACTGAAGACTTGTGCTCCAGAACTTGCCGCACCCCTAGCCAAGCTGTTCCAGTACAGCTACAACACTGGCATCTACCCGGCTATGTGGGAAATTGCCCAGGTATGTCCTGTACACAAAAAGCAGGACAAATCCAACCCAGCCAAGGGAGAGAAGTGGAGGGGGGTGGTGTAGTTGTAGGCAAAAGCAGTGATAGAAGCAGATCATCAAAAGATGTCACAGACGGCAGAACAAAAGAACACATAGGTGTCGAAGTTGGTGATATTATCTAAACGAATGTGCTAATTAAGAATGGATGGTAGGGCACTCAAAGTATAGCTTTAGTGGGGGTGGGGGGAGCATAAAAGATTTAAAAATATTTAAAAATAATGGAAATAGGAGGGAAAAAGAAAAATCTATATAATTTATTGGAAAAAAACAAAAGGGACGGGGAAGAAACAGAAAGGGGGTGGGGATGGAGGAGGGAGATCAACACCTAAAGTTGTTGAATTCAATATTCAGTCCGGAAGGCTGTAAAGTGCCTAGTCGGAAGATGAGGTGTTGTTCCTCCAGTTTGCGTTGGGCTTCACTGGAACAATGCAGCAAGCCAAGGACAGACATGTGGGCAAGAGAGCAGGGTGGAGTGTTGAAATGGCAAGCGACAGGGAGGTTTGGGTCATTCTTGCGGACAGACCGCAGGTGTTCTGCAAAGCGGTCGCCCAGTTTACGTTTGGTCTCTCCAATGTAGAGGAGACCGCACTGGGAGCAACGAATGCAATAGACTAAGTTGGGGGAAATGCAAGTGAAATGTTGCTTCACTTGAAAGGAGTGTTTGGGCCCTTGGACGGTGAGGAGAGAGGAAGTGAAGGGGCAGGTGTTACATCTTTTGCGTGGGCATGGGGTGGTGCCATAGGTGGGGGTTGAGGAGTAGGGGGTGATGGAGGAGTGGACCAGGGTGTCCCGGAGGGAACGATCCCCACGGAATGCCGACAGTGGGGGTGAAGGGAAGATGTGTTTGGTAGTGGCATCATGCTGGAGTTGGTGGAAATGGCAGAGGATGATCCTTTGAATGCAGAGGCTGGTGGGGTGATAAGTGAGGACAAGGGGGACCCTATCATGTTTCTGGGAGGGAGGAGAAGGCGTGAGGGCGGATGCACGGGAGATGGGCCGGACACAGTTGAGGGCCCTGTCAACGACCGTGGGTGGAAAACCTTGGTTAAGGAAGAAGGAGGACATGTCAGAGGAACTGTTTTTGAAGGTAGCATCATCGGAACAGATGCGACGGAGGCAAAGGAACTGAGAGAATGGGATGGAGTCCTTACAGGAAGCGGGCTGTGAGGAGCTGTAGTCAAGGTAGCTGTGGGAGTCGGTAGGCTTGTAATGGATATTGGTGGACAGTCTATCACCAGAGATTGAGACAGAGAGGTCAAGGAAGGGAAGGGAAGTGTCAGAGATGGACCACGTGAAAATGATGGAGGGGTGGAGATTGGAAGCAAAATTAATAAATTTTTCCAAGTCCTGACGAGAGCACGAAGCAGCACCGAAGTAATCATCGATGTACCGGAGAAAGAGTTGTGGAAGGGGGCCGGAGTAGGACTGGAACAAGGAATGTTCCACATACCCCATAAAGAGACAGGCATAGCTGGGGCCCATGCGGGTACCCATAGCCACACCTTTTATTTGGAGGAAGTGAGAGGAGTTGAAGGAGAAATTGTTCAACGTGAGAACAAGTTCAGCCAGACGGAGGAGAGTAGTGGTGGATGGGGATTGTTCGGGCCTCTGTTCGAGGAAGAAGCTAAGGGCCCTCAGACCATCCTGGTGGGGGATGGAGGTGTAGAGGGATTGGACGTCCATGGTGAAGAGGAAGCGATTGGGGCCAGGGAACTGGAAATTGTTGATGTGACGTAAGGTGTCAGAGGAATCAAGGACATAGGTGGGAAGGGACTGGACAAGGGGAGAGAGAAGGGAGTCAAGATAATGAGAAATGAGTTCCGTGGGGCAGGAACAGGCTGACACGATTGGTCTACCGGGACAGTTCTGTTTGTGGATTTTGGGTAGGAGGTAGAAGCGGGCCGTCCGAGGTTGGGCGACTATCAGGTTGGAAGCTGTTGGAGGAAGATCCCCAGAGGAGATGAGGTCAGTGACAGTCCTGGAAACAATGGCTTGATGTTCAGTGGTGGGGTCATGGTCCAGGGAGAGGTAGGAGGAAGTGTCTGTGAGTTGACGCTCAGCCTCCGCTAGGTAGAGGTCAGTACGCCAGACAACAACAGCACCACCCTTGTCAGCGGGTTTGATGACGATGTCAGGGTTGGACTTGAGAGAATGGAGTGCAGTAAGTTCAGCGAGAGAGAGATTAGAATGGGTGAGAGGAGCAGAGAAATTGAGACGACTAATGTCGCGCCGACAGTTCTCAATGAAAAGATCAAGAGAAGGTAAGAATCCAGAGGGAGGGGTCCAGGTGGAGGGTGAATATTGGAGGTGGATGAAAGGATCCGTTGAATGGGGAGAGGACTCCTGCCCAAAGAAGTGAGCCCGGAGACGAAGACGGCGGAAGAAGAGTTCAGCATCGTGCCCAGCCCGAAATTCATTAAGGTGAGAATCTTATATGTTTCAATGAGTTCACCTCTCCTTCTTCCAAACTCCAGAGAACATGGGCCCACTTCATTCCAGATTGCAGTATTTACTATATGCAAAGCTCATAATATTTATCCATGATACTAGAGCAAAATGGTACAATAGTGTTTTTCTATTCCACAAGTTGTTGCTGAGCCTTTCTTTAATCTAGCTGGAAAACTGTTACCAAAGTCATTCATCTTGCCAGGTAAATTTTAAGTGGAACTCATGAAGTAAAGAATGAGCCAGATTTTGCTCTTTGTTGTGACAAATGTTCCTTGAACATTTAAAATTTTATGTGTTTATTTGCTGAGAATTTCAGCTTGAAATGAAACCTCACTCAATATTTAATTGATTAACTCTCATTATGCCACTGAATGTTTAATTTATTTATGTTACCATTAACGTGAAAAAAATGATCCCGATTTCATAAGGTCTTTGAAACAAAATTTGTGTTTTCCTTTGACAATTGAGAGTTTTGAATTTCAAAGTTTACAATGCTCACACCTTTATTTTTAACAGTCAGATCCAGAGCCAATGGGAGCAATTCTTTCATACATGTACCCTGGTCTTGATGCAAACAGACCATCAAGCATCAAACAGAGCACTTAGCCACATCGTCTTCATCTGAACCCCTGGAGATGTGTGTTTAAACCATCCTACTGAAGTAAGTGACAGCCAAGAGTCATGGATCATTGAGAGATAAAAAGGAGGAAAGAATTTGCGTTTAAGTCATGGGGCGGAACTTCTGGCGGGATTTTATGGTCCTGCCGAAGTCAGTGGAGTTTAGATCAGCTTGTCGCATTTCCCAGTCCCACCCCCACCATAACGGGGCCATAAGATTCCCCCACATGACTTGCAGAAGCTCAATCAGGACATCCCAAAGCAGTCAATGAAGGTACTTTTTGAGGTGTACATTCTGGTTTTAACGTAGGAAGCATGGCAGCCAATTTGTACCTAATAAGATCCTACAAAGGGGATTAAAGACCATATTTATTTCATTTGCCTAAAAAAGGTTAATTGCCCTTTTCGCTAACGTTTATAACCCATAGCTAAACAGCAGATGGAAGTGATTATTTTTTTGTGCAACTTTGCACATTACCATTAATTACATTCATGCCCTGATGGTCCTTTAGCACTTCCCAAGAAGCTAAGGAGCTACCCGCCATTTTAAAAGGTGGCTAATTTCCCCCAAGTTCGAGGGCATTATTGACTCTGTGACCCCAATTTTAACTGTCCCCAACTTGCCAGGAATTGGACTGGGAAGGAGTTAAAATGAGGGGAGTGACTTACCGCCTCTGATCCACTGTCTTCCCTTTAGCAGCTGGACACCCAGGGGAAGCGAATCAGCTCCAAAGATGTCATTGGGTCCATTCTGCATCTCTAATCTGAGGCCTGAGATGGGGCTGGGGGAAAGCATCAGCTTTTTTCTTCACAGGCGCCCCTCCATTACCACCACTTCTGCCCCACCGCCCCCTGCTGATTGCCATTGGGATTGGCAGTGCCTCTCTATCCCAGGCCATAATGGGTTTGTCACCTGCTACCGGTTCGGTCGTAGCCTTCCCAGCCCCATGCTCTTACTGCATAGAAATTGGGGCCAACGTATGCAGCCATTTGTTTCCATACCAACAGTCAATATGGTGGATCAAAGTAATAAGGGCTATATGTGACCCCAGAACAAGACAGAGCTGAAAGCTCAAAATCCAATTCCAACTCAGCTCAATGTGTAACTCTGGAACATTGATGCTTATGCCCAGGCGTCAAGCCAAGAACTGATTGAAGTTTTGAATTTTTAAGAGAAACAGATGGCTCAGTTGGGACTTATTGCCAACAATAAAAACATTTATGACTGAAATTTAAACGGTTGGTTTGCTTGGAAACTTTTTGCTGCCATACAGAAGATAGTGTAAAGCCTGAAAGTGGTGAGGCTGCTTTCTCAAGATGGTCTCACACGACTTATCAGAATGTGATCTTGCCCACCTCGCACTTGAATTCTTCATCCCAAAGTCCTTCACAAACAGCTGTAATGAAATGGACGCTAAGCCAAGAAAGGAGAGAATATGGAGAGATTATGAAAGATAGAAAGAACCTCCATCTCCAAAAGACTTTTTTCAATGACTGTGTTAACTGGACCAAGTATAGCTAATACATTCGTGGGGCGATTGTGGCATAATGGTTGGGTCACCAGGTGGTGGAATTTAGATTTAATTAATTAATAAAATCTGGAACTGAAAGTTAGCCTCAGTAATCATCAATTGTTGTAAAAACCCATCTGGTTCACTAAAGTCCTTTAGGAAAGGAAATCTACTGTCCTCACTTGGTCTGGCCTACATGTAACTCCAGATCCATGGGCAATGTGATTTTCTCTTAAATGTGCTCAGCCAGTCAGTTGTTGCAATTAGGGATGGGCAACAAATGCTAGTGATGTCCTCATCCCACAAAAAGAATAAAAGCAAAGACTACCCTTGAACAAAATCCACTTTTCTCAGTCTGTTTGAGTAAGCCCTGTCAACAAATGAGTTCGATAAAAAGATAGAGAGCCAAAACAATAAAAAGAAATGTGCTAAATCTCAGTCATGTGGTTAACATAATGAAGGTCCTGCAATTTAATGCCGTATAATGTTTACTGAATGCCCTACCTAATATATTTGTTGTGCCTATGGCTCCAGTTGAAGAAATCAAAATGTCAATACTGCAATATGCATGTACTAATCACACCTCACTTGAGGATGCTGTCTGGCAACAGTGTGCAAATAGTCAACAACTGCAGGGAAAAGAAACAAATAAAACCAACTGAAGTGAACCGCGTTGTCTGAAAAGGAGCAGCCATTCAGATCAATTCACTTGCGTCAAGGTTTCCAACCATCTATTTGTAATGATGTAGCAAGAAGACCATGGGGGAGATTGGGATTAGTAATCACAGGTGGGGGGGGGGGTCAGTGATCACAGGGATGTCGACATTGGGGGCTGCCAAGGGGAGGATTTAGAAGTGGGGGTGGTGGGTGTCAGTGATGGTTGTGGAGGGGGATGTAAGAGTTTACATGATTAGCCTGGAGGATACTCTATTGCTCCTCTTAGCCCACAAGCAGTGCTGCAAAAACACTTATGAACATACAAAACATATGAAATAGGAGCAGAAGTAGGTCATTTGACCCCTGAAGCCTGCTCCAACATTCAATAAGATCATGGCTGATCTGTTTGTGTTTCAAGTTCTACATTCCCAACTACACCCTATAACCTTTGGTTCCCTTGCTTAACAAGAATCTACCCACCTCTGCCTTAAAAATATTCAGTGACCCCGCTTCCAACGCCTTCTGAGGCAGAGTTCCAAAGTTGCACAACCCTCTGAGAGAAAAAAAATTCTCCTCATCTCTGTCCTAAAACGGTGATCTTTACTTTTAAAAAAGTGCCTCCTATCTCTGGACTCACCCACAAGAGGAAACATCCTTTCCACGTTCACCTTGTCGAGATCATTTAGGATCTTATATACTTCTATCAAGTCATCACTCACTCTTCTAAACGGCAGTGGAAACAAGCCCAGCCTGTCCCACCCATCACCATAAGACAACCTGCTCATCGCAGGTATCAATCTAGTAAACCTCCTCTGAAACACCTCCAATGCATTTACATCCTTCCTTAAATAAGGAGACCAAAGGTGCACAAAGTATTTGAGATGCTGTCTCACCAATGCCCTGTATAACTGAAGCATAACATCCTTACTTTTATGCTCAATTCCTCTTCTAATGAAGGATAGCATTCCATTAGCCTTATTAATTACTTGCTGTACCTGCATACTAACTTTTTATGACTCATGCACGAGAACACCTCGATCCCTCTGCATCTCAAAATTTTTCAGTCGTTCTCCATTTAAGTAATACTCTGCTGCTTTATTCTTCCTGCCAAAGTGAACTACTTCACATTTTCCCACGTTATACTCCATCTGCCAGATTTTTGCCCAATTATTCAACTTATCTATATCTGTCTGCAAACTCCTTATGTCTTCTTCACAACATACTTTCCTACCTACCTTTGTGTTGTCTGCAGATTTAGTTACCACCATGCCTTTGCTGCGCTTATCTAAGTCATTGAGGTAAATTTTAAATTGTTGAGGCCCCAGCACAGACCCCTGCGGGACTCCACTCATCACATCCTGCCAATCAGATAAAGACCCATTTATGCATACTCTCTGTTTTCTGCCAGCCAGCCGATCTTCTATCCAGGCTAATATGTTACTCTCTACACCATGAACTTTGATTTTCCACAATAATCTTTGACGTGGCACCTTATCAAACGCTTTCTGGAAACTTACCTGATGGATAGAACCCTTTTCACCTCCTTTTATCTTCCCAGTTTCCCAAACCTGTGAAAACTTGTCCAACAAGGATTAGAAATAGAAACCCTTGTAAAATGGAGCCATGCAGCCTCCTCCAAAGGTTTTAAAGAGCAACCCACCTCCTGATGGCATTGATCAGCCACCCTGTCCTCCTGATTCCATTAAAACTAGACATGCGGGTGTCCAAAATGGGCTGGGTTTCTGTTTCAGGTTTTTACCATTTTAACTTCTCACCGGACCCAAACCCATCTGCTTTTCATGTGTCAAATTGCATCTCATGTTGCCATGGTTTGTAGTCATTTACTTACCTGATGTTGCTCTTGTTTTACCAGAACAGAATTCAAATCTCTACATTTAAAAAAAAATTCATTCATGGGATGTGGGCATCGCTGGCTGGGTCAGCATTTATTGTCCATCCCTAATTGCCCTTGTCCAGAGGGCATTTAAGAGTCAACCACATTGCTGATGGGTCTGGAATCACATGTAGGCCAGACCGGGTAAGGACAGCAGATTTTTTTTCCCCGAAAGGGCATTAGTCCTTTAGTGAATTTAGTGAACCAGATGGGTTTTTATGACAATCGGCAATGGTTTTGTGGTCATCATCAGACTTTTAATTCCAGATTTTCATTGAATTCAAATTTCACCCTCTGCTATGGTGGGATTCAAACCCAGGTCCCCAGGGTGTTACCCTGAGTCACTGGAACAGTAGTCCAGTGACAATACCACTATGCCACCACATCTCTGGGACACGCAGAAGTATGAACAGAAAATTTAAAATTACTTATACTCTTGTCTCGGGCTGACCCATCTCCCCACTCCCCCACCTCCAATGTTCTGCATTAGCGCATGCCTTCTTTAATTTGTATCTTTGGACATTATGCACCTTCTGCTCCTGGCAAAAAAGCTTTCAATTTTATATTCACAAGGCTGATCTTAATCTTACACGTTTTAATTGATAAAATTTAAAGCAAAATAAAGGTAGTAGCTTTTTATGTATAGGGTTGCTATTGTAGCTTATATCAGACATTCAGGGTTATGAACTGCAAGGTCTACTGCAAACCCCTCCCCCCTCTCTCCTCCAATAACAATTTGTTAACAGCTCTCGCTTCAGGTGTTGTCCCTCTCTCCATTAAATCTTCCACCATCACCCTCTTCCTAAACTACCAACTCTTGACTCCACCATCCTTGCAAACTCCTGTCCCATCTCCAAACCCTCTCCTCTCCTCCAAAGTCCTTTAGTATGTTGTAGCCTCCCAAACCCTTACCCATCTTTCCTGGAACTCCATTCTTGATTCCCTCCGCTTTGACTGTAACAAAGATAAACTATCCCCTGCCCGCCCCTCTTCACCCGCCTGCAGCCTTTGACAAAGTGGACAACACCGGCCTTCCCCCACAGCTGTCCACTGTTGTCCAGCTGGGTGAGACAGTTCTCACCGGATTCCTATCTTATCTATCCAAGCGTAGCCAGTGTATCACTTGCAATGGTTTCTCTTCCCGCACCTGCACCGTTGCCTCTGGCAAGCCCAAGGATCAATCCTTATGGCCTTCCATCCTACTTCCCATCAAAAGCACAGTGTTACTTTTCACATGTACACTGATGACATCCAGCTCTTGCTCACCAGCAATCCTCTCAGCATCTCTATCCCAAGAAGTGCAGAGGCACAGGCTCCAGTCAATGGATCCTGTCAGCAGAATCGAGCTCAGTTGTTGCATGCATGAATGAAGATAAACATAATTTCCCTTTTTGGAAGGCATTCAGGGGCAGACACTAACTCCTCAGCTGCTGTGTAAATGCTTTGCTCTAAGTTAGGAGGAGACTGGGACTCAGTAGAGTAAATTGGTGCATTTGACAATATTTCTAAATTTAAAGATATGCCTTCAATAAAAAGAAAGTAGAGAACAGAAATAAAAACACCATTAACGGTGGGATGGAACGACAATAAATTTGCTATCATGGAGGCATGAGCCTTTTTAAATAAGAAATTTGATGGTAGCTAATTCTTCAGGCAATTCAGACTGGCATCAACAGCTATTTTGCAAGAGTTGCTATATCCCTTTTATCTCATAATCTTGGAATATATTAGCATGGAATCCTCCCACTGATCTCCCCAAAGCTCATGGAATCCTCCCACTGATCTCCCCAAAGCTCATGGAATCCTCCCACTGATCTCCCCAAAGCTCATGGAATCCTCCACTGATCTCCCCAAAGCTCATGGAATCCTCCACTGATCTCCCCAAAGCTCATGGAATCCTCCCACTGATCTCCCCAAAGCTCATGGAATCCTCCCACTGATCTCCCCAAAGCTCATGGAATCCTCCCACTGATCTCCCCAAAGCTCATGGAATCCTCCCACTGATCTCCCCAAAGCTCATGGAATCCTCCCACTGATCTCCCCAAAGATCATGGAATCCTCCCACTGATCTCCCCAAAGCTCATGATACATTTTTGTTGGCTCTGGCTTGTGCCTTTGGGACCTTATGCTCTTCTGATATTGATTGTCTGCACCTTGCGAAGCAGGCCTCATCCATGATGCAAGGTCAGATTATCAACATATTTGTAAGGCATGGCAAGCAGGCTGGGCGCCGGGGTCACGGGTACAAGTTATCGACCACCATCAGTGGATAAATGGCTGCTCTGCCTTTAAAGAACTGCCATAATACCAGGGCCAGAGTGAGAAATTGTGGGCCCTGGTGCTTCTCCTGTTTCTGGGCCCCTATCCCACCCACCACCCCACCCCACCCTCCTTAACCCTCCCCACTCACATCCTTCAGGTGCCCAGAATTTGGGCCCATACTAACAGTGGGGGGCAAACTATTTCATATAGGCTTAGCAAAACATTTTAGCTTTTGTACCCTATGCCTCTATTTATAATGCCCATTGAAAACTCAGGTTTCAGTACGATACACTTTACAGCCATGACTTTGTCAGATCATTCCACACAACTTGGTTGTTCACATTATGCACCAGCTTCACTTCTTTGAACCTGCCACTATGCAATATCTGGACAGCAACATCCAAAAGACTTGAACCTCAAGCACCAAAAATCCTGTTATGCAAATGAGAATGTCTTGAACTAACACCTACTTCATCCTCAACGAAGTGTAACGTAGATCATTTTTTGGCTATATCACGCTCCCAATTTCTTTGTGGTCAAGAACATGTTCTATGGTAAAGCGTTCTTTTAAGCTTTTATTGTGTAGTGAGTTTTCTCTTTGGCCTTTCACCAAGCTACACGGTAGGGGTCAGCTAGTTGTATCCCAGTTGGCTTGCGTGATCCTAAATTCATTTGGCACATGACTTATCACCAAACTGCACTCCTACTGCTGAGCCCGGAGTTAGCCAGGTCTGAAATATCTTGGAGCACTACCACTGTTCATGTAAGAGAAACACATGATTAGGCTCCAAGCCATCGACAACCATCAGCAGATAGCAGAGAGCATTGTGCTGCCATAGTGTGCGTTCCCATATTCAGCACTGGCCCTCTCTTCACTAAGCTGCCCGTCCCTTAACTCCTGTGGTATCTACATCATACTCAATCACAAGCTGTGTGATAAAGGTGTTGGCTGCTGACTATACTTTGTGCAAAGTTACTTGTCTGTAACTGGAAGTTGAGGTTCTTGTTACCAGTGTAATGTGGTGATGGAAACTAAAGATGGACACTTCAGTTGGCTTCTTGTGGGTGGCTGTACTGAAAAAGATCAAGAGGAATTACGGAATGTTGTGGTTAGAACGCCTGAAATTCTCACTTTCTATTACACAACTCTGTTGGATATTTCTCCGTGTAGGTACTTTATTTTCTCCTGTTCTCACTGGCTCCATGTCTTGTTGGTCTTTGCAAGCATCCCACATTGGTTTTCTTCTACCTCCTCCAATCCTTCACCCCCTTCAGGGATCTCTCAAATCTCTCCATCCTTCTGTGTTTTGTTTGACTGCACTGAAATAAATATTCACAGTATACAGCTGCCGTGACAAGTAGTAGGAATCTGGGAAGGCAGTGGCACAGTGGTATTATTACTGGACCAGTGTTCTACAGACCCAGTGTAATGCTCTGGGTCCCACCACGGCAGATGGTGAAATTTAAATTCAGTAAAAATCTGGAATTAAAAGTCTAATGATGACCATGAAGCCATTGCTGATTGTTGTAAAAACCCATCTGTTTCACTAATGGGAACTTCAGGGAAGGAAATCTGCTGAACTTACCTGGTCTGGCCTACATGTGACTCCAGACCCACAGCAGGGTGCCTGATTCTTAAAGATGCCCTCTAAATGAGGGCAATTAGGGATGTGCAATAAATGCTGACCTAGCCAGTGATGCCCACATCCAATGAATAAAAAGATAAATAAAGGGTTTGGCCTTGGACTGCCCACTCTGTGGGCCACAAGATAATAGATGCACTTGTGTATCACACTTGAGAATCTTACATGCCTGGTCAAAGCAAATATTGCCTTAGATCAAAATAAAAATAATCAAAATAAATACTCAGTAGGTTCAGCAGCATCCGAGAAGAGAAAAACAGAGTTAGTGTTTCAGGCCAATGATCTTTCATCAAAATGGGAAAATGTTAGAATTTTTTTTCATTCTTTCATGGGATATGGCCATCACTGACATGGCCAGCATTTGTTGCCCATTCCTAATCGCTTTTGAACTGAGTCGCTTGCCACAACATTTCAGAGGGTGGTTAAGGGTCAACCACATCATGTTGGTCTGGAGTCACATGTAGGCCAAACCAGGTAAGGACAGCAGATTTCCTTCCCTAAAGGACTTCAGTGAAACAGATGCATTTTTATGACAAAAAAAATGGCAGTCTTGTGGTCACCATCACTGCGACTAGTTTTCAATTCCGGATTTGTTAATTGAATTCAAATTCCACCAGATACCACAGTGGGATTTGAACCCATGTCCCCTACAGCATTAGGCTGGGCCTCTGGATTACCACTATGCCACCATCTCCAGCTATTGTAATACCTTTTTAACAAGTTAAAGGGAGGAGAGTGGGGAAAGAACGAAAGGGAAGGTCCGTGATCGGGGGGAAGACAGGAGTGATTAAATGATAAAAGGATTGGCAGTGCAAGGCCAAAGGGAGTGGAAATGGGATGCGTAAAGAAACAAAAAATGTGTCTGGAGGGTTTGTGAGTGGCTGAATGATGAACAGTTACCATCTGAAATCAATGATGTGAGCAAAGTGAGTTAAAAACCAAAACCTGCAAAGAGAAAGGAAACAAAATGGGAGCAGAGGTTACGATCTGAGATTGTTGAACTCAGTGTTGAATGGCTGAATGGGAAGTTGAGGTGCTATTCCTTGATCTTTTATTTACCTGATGGTGTTCTTGCTTCACCAGTACAGAATGGAAATATCTACGTGTAGAAGTATGAACAGAAAATTTAAAGTTATATACATTATTACCTCGGGTTGACCCATTTCCATGCTCTCTCGCCCTCAATGTTCTGCAGGAGGCCGAGGACAGAGGTCAGAGTGAGAGAAAGATGGAAAATTAAAATGACAGGTGACCAACAGCTCAGGGTGGCACTTGCAGGCAGAATAAACGTGTCCCACAAAGTGGTCACCCTATCTGCATTTGGCCTCCCCTTTGTAGAGCAGACCGCATTGTGAATAGCAAATACAGAATAATAAATTGAAAGTAAACCGTTGTTTCACCTGAAAGAATACTTGGGACTTAATGTGGAGAAGAGGGAAGAGGTAAAACAGCTGCTGTTTAATCTAGACTTACACTGTTTGCAACCATTTCCAGATGTCAATCACTCAATTTTAGCTGACAAAGATGTTGCAATTTTCCATGTCTTCGGCAGAATTTCCAAATATTCTTTAGCCTTATGATTAATTCCCTAATGAGGTGGGCCCCATAAAGAGCAGCGCAATTCTATAGCTGGCACTACTGTCCTCCCAACTACCTGAGCTAGCTGGGTCAATACTTGCTATGGTGCCTTTATCCCCAACAACATAAAGTTCTTATCTCAGCTCAGACATGCAGACAGGGGTCCCACTGTACTTCAGGAAAATTTTCCCAGCAGATTGGGGGCAGCACTGAGGAATTTCCCAGACATAGCATCTAAACCAACAGCTGGTGTTGAATAGACAACTGGGAGAGTGCAGTCATGACTGAGGGTCTTTTGGTGCATATGTGGAGCGGCTAGAGATATATTACACTGCCAATAATATCCTCAACGTCCCTGATAAGCTGGCTGTTTTCAATTGCTGGGGGAAAGGGTGGTATTTTTGATGGAAGCAAGCCCAGGAGTATATGGAACATGCAAGAATTTGCCTTCCCTTGTTAAGTCAAAAGACACGTCGCTGTCAGACATTTTTTTATAAGCTTGAGCAGCACTGCAGTCACAAGCCATTAGAGATTGCAGAAAGCTATTGGTTTGGAACCAGGAACCAATTGCCCAGTGAAGACACTGGAGACTTTAAAGTGGCTTTGAAAAAGCTGTCCATTCATTGCAATTTTGGAGAATGTCAAGAGAGAGACAATTCGTGTGTGATTTAAAAAGTGAAGGAATTCCCAGTAAGTTGCTGACATTGCCAAAATTAACGTTGACATGGCTTGCCAAACAGCTTTGTCCTTGGACGTGGTGGAAGTTGACTCGGGAGGTCAAAATTAATAACTGCCAGTTAATAAGCTGCACCCAAGGCACTAACAGCAACAGTTAGAGTAGCACAGGAACCAGAAAGTCCTGTTTCCGGTGCTTAGACCATCATTGGGCACACAGTTGTCCATTTGTGAAGTCAGAGTGCCACAGCTGCAAGGAGAAGGGTCATTGTGTCAAGGCTTGGCAGAAGAATATAAACTGAGAAAACACTCACTGCAGGAAATAGCAGCCCACTGCACACGGTTGTTGAACAGCAGCAGGTTGATGAAGTGTTGGTTGAGGCCCACATGATCCGAAGCACAAGGGTGTCCAGTGGAAATCCATAGGGCACCGTAGTCCAACTATCATCGGATGGAGTGCCAGTAAACATGGAGGTCAACATGGGGGCATCAGTCAGCGTGATTCCTGAATCACTATACCGTCAAAAGTTGAGTCAGCATCAGCTGGAGAAATCACGCATAGAATTACAAAGTTGTGGAGGAGAGAAAATCCCCACAATGTGAAGTGTGTCAGTTCCAGCCACGTTCAAAGAACAATGTGCAAAATTGCCCATCAAACCAGCCTTGATAGGAAGGAACTGATTAACATCACTTCAGTTAAACTGGAATGAGAATTTCGTGTAGAAACGAAATTCACAATGCAAGACGACATGATCACCAAGTTCTCTCAGGTGTTTAGTGAAACCAGCAAACCGATTCAAGGAAATTAGGCCAACATACAGGTCAAGAGGAAAACAAGATCAGTTTACTGCAGGCCCCACCCAGTACCCTATGCTCTAAGGGAGAAAGTAGAGCAAGAACTGAAAAGACTTGAGGCTGAGAACAGTATCTATAAAGTAGAACAGGGTAATTGGACTACTCCCATAATGGTAGTACCAAAGTCAGATGGTAGTGTAAGGATATGTGGGGATTATAAGGTAACTATAAATCAGGAAGTGGAATGTAATCCACTGATACTTTGTCAAAAGTGGAGGATCTGTTCATTATGTTGTCAGGAGGCCAGATTTTTTCAAAATTAGATCTGACAAACGCCTATCTGCAACTTGAGTTAGATGATGAGTCTAAGACATATTTGACTATTAATACACACATAGGTCTTTTTCAGTTTCATAGGCTGCCATTTGGTGTTTCTTGGCATTTTCCAAGATCTAACGAGCCAAATTTTGCATGTTCAGGAAGTAGTGTGCTATTTGGATGACATACTTATTTCAGCTCCCAACAGTCAGACCCATGATGACAGGCTGAAAAAGGTGCTCCAACATTTGGAAAAGCATGGAGTTCAGGTAAAGGCACACACACATGAAATGTTTCATAACTTTGTAAAGTATTTGGGTCACAGGGTAGACAAAGATGAGTTTCATCCAACTGAGGGGAAGGTTCAGGCCATAAGAAATGTGCCTCATCCACAGAATATCTCTGAACTCAGATCTTTTTGGACTTATTGAATTATTATGGTAAATTCATACCAAATTTGGCATCCACTGAATGAACTCTTGAGGAAGGGGGTTCTGTGGAATTGGAGAAGGGAGAGTGACAAAGCATTCCAGTAGTGCAAAAGCATATTGGTAGATGATACAATGCTTGTACATTCCAACGGGTCCAAAAAAGATTAAACTAGCATGTGATGCCTCTCCATTCGGAAATAGGTGATGTGATCTCTCATGTGTGAGATAATGTTGAGGAGATACTGATTGCATTTGCCTCATGCATCCTTAGCGCCAGTGACTGGTGTCATGATAGAGTATATTATGAACTTTCAGACAATACTTTAAAATTTTGAACAGAAACAGACTGTTAAACTGGCCACTGCAAGCCATGTGACTTTTGGCAGGATCAGTTCCAGTCAGTCCTTGGACTCAAGTAATTACCTAATTAACTATGGACATTCACAGCCATCTAGAAAATTTACACATCCCCTTGTTTAAGATTGGAAAGTCAGCAAAAGAACTATAGCATTCCAGCCATCTCATCTTTCTGGTTCACCATGGTTAAAAGATACATTGAAATTCTATTTGTGTTAGACCAATGTGAATGGGCCCCCGTTGACACCCCCATAGTATTATGATGGTTTCTTATCCAAACCCGGCTGGATAAATTGCAAAGAGTCAAATGACAATGCAGAATGTTTATTGACCTGACCATCCACCTTATTTGGAAAAGGACTTTGGACTTGTACAGGTCACATGGGTGAGTTTGCTGCCTGCTTTTAAAACAGAAAGAATCAACTCTGCAAATGCAGAGAGACCACCAGAAAGCCATTGAACTAGCTGCAGTCAACTAAGCAGCCAAAGTAATAAACAGCAAACCTTGAAAATGGGAGAAGGGCTCTCCCCAACCTGTTCCAACTTCCATTTCACCTTAGAAGTAACCTCCTGGACACTCAGCAACAAGAAGTCTCACAGCTTACTGAGAATTCTCTGCTTACAAGACCTTCACTTCAACTAAAAGCATCAACTCATCTAAGAATCTATAGGACTGCCATGAAAGAGATAGTAAGACAATTATACTTTGTAGTTGTATTATTTTCTTCATCTGTATCTAATCTTTGTGTGAGTGATAGTGTGTGTGAGGTGAGTGAGTGAGACATTGCATTTTTTTAAAACCTCTGGGGCAAGTGTAGGATAATAAACAACCTTTTTAAACTCACAAAAAAACTTACTGCTGGAATTATTTAAATTGAGACAATCACTCCACACACCTCCCATACAAAGCACATTGATCATGGAGAAACACATAAACTTTGTCCATGACAGCACAAATATGTTCAGATAGAATGTGATGCATTGTCTTTGATTTTTGGAGAAAGAAGATATAAATACTTGTATGGTCGTAGTTTCATGGTCAAAATTGATCATAAGACACTGACAGCTATTTTGAACACAAAGCCTCCAATACCCACTTTAGCTGTAGCCTGAATGCAGAAATTGGGCTTTGATTTTGTCTGTTTATCAATACAACATTGAGTACAGGCGATCGGAAGGAAGATCATTGCAATGCCGATGTGATGTCTAGATTAACATCCCTATTAGAGATAGAGCCCAAGAGGGAAGATGTCATTTTCTTTTCCCACAAGTAGATGAGTTGCTCATCACAGCAGATGATATTGGCAGAACAACTCATAGGGACCCTGTATTGACAACTGTATATGACTATATCACAAAAGAGTTGCCAGCACAGGCGCTGGATTTAGAAATCAGGCCATGTTTTATGCATAAGAATGAGTTGTCCATTGATAAAGGCTGTGTAATGAGGGGAGCTAAAGTTGTAATTCCTGAAATGTATGGAACCCAGTTGCTACGTGATACTCATGATCAACACTTAGGGATGACAAAGGGTCCAGCAAGAAGCTATCTTTAGTGGTCAGGGTTAGATAAGAACATAGAAGACACAGCGAAACAGCAGTAGAAAAGAAACTGCCATTGGTACCTCTGCAACCATGGAAATGGCCAGCTAGGGCGTGGCAGAGGCTGCACATAGGTTTCAAGGATTTGAAGGGCAACAGCCATTCATTATGATATATAGTCATTTGAGTCGAACGACAACTAGTAAAATGCTGATAATTTGTGTAGTTTGTTTGCTGCTTATGGGATCCCAGGGGAAATTTTGTCCAACAACAGACCTCAATTTTGTTCAGAAGAGTTTTCAAATTTCAGGAGAATGAACAGGATAAAACACACCAAATTGAATTTCACCATATCGTCCTCCTTCAAATGAAGCAGCAGAGCACACAGTACAAGCTGTTAAGCATGCTCTTGTTAAACAAATGCTAGATACAAATTGGAAGAAATGTCAGTTTCACTGAATCACCAACTGGCGATTTCTTAAAATTTATTTATCGTAACGCACCTCACACTACTGCCAACAGAACACCAGCTGGATTATTTCTTAGAAGACAGCCTAAAACAAGGTTTTCATTGCTGAAGCCACACTTTGCACAGTCAGCAGAAGTGAAACAATCCAGGCAGAAAGAGACTCATGATAGGGTTAGAGCGAGAGAAAGAAGTCTGAAGTTAAAAAAGAAGGTTAAGGTGAAAGAACATCATCGTAAGTGGTTGAAGTGGCTACCAGGAAGAGTTGTGAAAATATGTGGTCCATGTACACATTAGGTCAAGATGTCTGGTAGTAGAATGATTAGGTTTGCACATATAGATCATGTCTTACTTTCAGGTGTTCACAAAGAAAAAGGAAGTTGGGGGCGAGTCAAATGAGTTTCATAGAGTCACAGAGGTCTACAGCACAGAAAAAGGCCCTTCGGCCCATCGAATCTGTGTCGGTCAAACAAGTACCTAACTATTCTAATCTCATTTTCCAGCACTAGGCCCATAGCCTTGTATCCCATGGCATCGCAAGTGCACATCCAAATACTTCTTAAATGTTATGAGGGTTTCTGCCTCTACCACCCTTTCAGGCAGAGAGTTCCAGATTCCCACCACCCTCTGGGTGAAAAAAGTCTTCCTCACATCCCCTCTAAACCTCCTGCCCCTTACCTTAAATCTATGCCCCCTGGTTATTGATCCCTCCACCAAGGGGAGAAGTTCCTTCCTATCTAAGCCCCTCATAATTTTATATACTTCAATCATGTCCCCCCTCAATCTCCTCTGCTCCAGGGAAAATAACCCCAGTCTATCCAATCTCTCCTCTTAACTAAAACCCTCCAGCCCTGGCAACATCCCGGTAAATCTCCTCTGCACTCTCTCTAGTGATCCCCTGCTTGATGATAATGGTAGAGTGCTGGATATACCGGACCACGAGGCCACAGACTGTGTTCAAGTGCAACTCTGCTGCTGCTGATAGCCCACAGCGCCTCACGGCTGCCAAGTCTCAAGTCGCTAGCTGTGTTCAAAATCTATCCCATTTAGCATGCTGTTAGTGGCGCACAACACAATGGAGGGTATCCTCAATGTGAAGGCGGGACCTGTCTCCACACCGACTGTGCAGTGGTCACTCTTACCGATACAGTCATGGACTGATGCATCTGCGGCAGGCAGGTTGGTGACAGTGAGGTCAAGTATGTTTTTCCCTCTTGTTGATTCCCTCACCACTGGATTACTTAGTCCAGTGACAATACCATTACACCTTCACCTGCACTGCCCGAGAGTGTGGTGGAGGCAGGTTCAGTCATGGTTTTCAAAAGATGCTTGGATCATTATCAAGATAGGAAAGAATTGTAGAGTTATGGGGGGAAAGGCTGCAGAGTGCCACTAGGTATGTTTCTCCTGCATAGAACTGGTACAGACACAATGGGCTATAACTGTTCTATGATTCCCTATGTGACTGGAACAAAAGTAAACTATGCCTCCTTATCCTTTTTGACCCATCAACAGCATTTGACACAATTGACTATACCATCCTCCACAACACCTCTCCATCAGCATCCAGCTGAGTGTGACTGCACCGGCTGGTTCTGTTCTTCTCTACCTGTAGCCAGACAATCACCTGCAATGGTTTCTCTTCCCACTCCTGTACCGTTCTCTTCAGTGTCCTCCAAACCTCTATCCATGGCTCCTCCTGTTTTTAATCTACATGCAGCCCCTCAGTAATATCAAAAGTCACAGCATCAGTTTCCAAAAGTATGCCAACAACACCCAGCTTGACATCATCATCACTTTTTTTTTAAAGTATTCATTCCAAATCACTGGCTGGGCCAGCATTTATTGCCTATCCCTAATTGTGCTTGAGAAGGTGGTGGTGAGCTGCCTTTTTGAACTGCTGCAGCCCATGTGGTGTAGGTACACCCACAGTGCTGTTAGAGAGGGAGTTCCAGGATTTTAATTGATGAATTGGATAGTTGGGAAATGAATAGAGTACCAATAGTTACTCCAACACAGGTTGCACCTGAACCTAGTTCAGATCCAAGTCAGGCAGACATGTCTGATGAAGCAAAAATTTCATTTGAAGGTCAAGGGTGAAATCAAACCTTGTTGGAAAGAACTTCTCCTCAGATTGATAGTACAGTTGTTTGATAGTACAGAACTTGATTATTGCTGAGAAAAGAGACATGTCAAAGCTTTTCATCTCATCCGGACACTTCACAAGAATACCAATACAAAGAGAAATCAACAACTTATACTGTATGAGAAAGACAGTGCTGATTGGCTGGCAAGTGGAGTCTGTTTGATAAAGGTGTTGTCATGGAGCATGCACCAGTTGATGGTGACTGACAGTTAATTGCCAAGCATTGTTTGAAATTTAAACCAGACAGCTTTACCCTGATTGGTCTAGGCATGGCCCTGAGGAATGAGTCAGCAAATGGCTGTCACTTACTTTGTTTAACTGCATCGGGCACAATGTGTGTATGTGTTCTTTCTGTCTGCAAAGAACAGGGCCTTGTGTATTAATATATGTAGCCATCAGTACACGCAAAAGCACCACATTGTGAGCCCAACTGACAATCTTAAGTTGGTTGTCAGCATAATTCTTAGCACTTTGAGGACCATTTAGCAATATCGATATTCTTGCAAAGCGTCCTGATGGATGCAAGATGATAAGCTTCGACATGACTCTTTTTTCAGCAGAAGTACATAATTTGAGTAAGTTTTTGTGCAACTTTTCCATTAAGGAGGGGGGAGTATAATAGTGGCCCCTTGAGGCCGTTTGTGTTTTTATGTATATATAGTCAAACCAAAATAAACTAGTTTTCAGTTGAATACTTTGAACTCCCTGCATTGCACACTGTCTCTTTTCTGTTCCACAAAGACATCACAAGAAGTTATAGCTGAAATACTGCCCATTAGTGCATATATTTGATGATATCAATATAAACCTAAGTTTCAAGGCAATTTCATTAGTGTATGCCAGAAGATCAGAGCCATCTTAACAAGTGGAAATCATAGTGAACAACCAGGACCTGAGCAAAGTTTGCAATTATATCATACGTTCCTTCTTCATCTCTCCTGCACATTAGACACAACGGCCAGAATCTTCTGTCCACTGCAGTGGCGAGTTTGGTGGCGGGGGGTATTTAATCAGGCGGTGGGACACTGCCAACTTCGTGCCTGCACCCTGATTAAATCTGTACCAGGAAGGCCCATGGATGGCTAATTCCTACTGAAGGGCCTCAAGTGGGGGCTTACCACGAGGGCAGCATGACGAGCAAACTTGTGCCGGGTTGTTTGTTGGTCCCCAGAGAGGAATCCTCCTTCAAAGGCACTCGGTGCCTGATTGAGTGACCTGGTATCAGGAAGGAGCTAGGGGGTAGTGGAGGGCACGCTGACAGCCACAGACCTGCCCTTACTGCCTACACCCCATCCCCCCACTCCCTGTGAACCCCAGCTGAGGTCCACCCACCCACCCCGCCAACTCTCACATCGGGTCCAGTGACAACCCTAGGCCTGGAGTGGGTGTTGCACCAACAGCAAACACTGTCTCCTCAGTGACGCTGCTGTTCAACAGAGCTGCTGAGCTCCGATCTGCCAGCAGTTCTCAGTGGGTGGGACTTCTGGTCCCGGGAAGAGGCCTGTAGCTGGTCTGAGTGGCACATGGATGTGGCAGACCTTTCTGGAAAGAGTTGATTCTGGGCTCCCGCTGACTCTCCAGCCGGCAGCTGAGACCCCTGTCGCCTCCACAATATTCTGGCCAACATGTTTGATTCCTTTAGGAAATGCATATACATTGTGAATTAGGAATTATGTAATTAACTGTTTGTCATTGTTTATCTGCCATCTTTTAATCTCATTTCCCAACTACCTTAGGCAACTCAGTCCTCATCCCCAGAACAAAGTTTGCTTTGTTCAGACCTAAGACCCTAGTTTTGGACTTAACTAAATTACGCAGTATAAAATTCTATCATGTTATGAATACTTTTCCCCAGAAGTGTCTTCACCACAAGTTTATTAATTAACTCTGTTTCATTGCACAATACTAGATCTAAAATAGCCTGTTCCCTTGGCTGGTTCCTCGACATACTGAATCCAACAGAAATTGTATGGGGTTAGGTAGGTAGGTCAGGTGTTTCTCACGTGTCGGTGCAGACTCGACGGGCTGAAGGGCCTCTTCTGCACTGTGATTCTGAGAAATAAACCACAGAGCTGAAGCAGGCCATTTGGCCCAATTGGCCTATCCCAGCGTTTAAAATCAGATGGGTTCCAAAAACACTCAGGCCAGAATTATAAATCCCGTGAGCGGGTGCGTACCTGACCCGAACAGGCGTGATATCACACGAGATGAGGCTGGGCGAGCGCCCCGATGTCATCGCGCGATATTTCGCTCGCTGGGCGCGTGCAAAAGTCGGAAGGCCGCCCTGACAATTAGGTGGGCAATTTAGCCCATTAAAGTCCTGATTGTCAGCGATGTTTCGTGGCCCATCCAACCTTACGGTTGGTGGATGGGCCAATCGGCCTGGCGGGCTTTGCATTTTTGATGAAACCTCACCCAAGGGTGGGATGAAATCTCCGTTAGGATTTAAAATATAAAGAAGTATCTGGGGACAGCTTTCTTCACGAGGCCTGCTCGCAGGTGCTTGATTATGCCGCACAGGCATTTTTTTGCAGCATTTCTGGGTTTTATTTTCGTATTTGGAGGTCTGAAGCTCCCTGAGGCCGTGGTCCACCTTCCGGGAGCTCTCTCGAAGCGCCCACCCGCGCCCATGGCGATGTCGGTGCTCGCCCTCTTCCCGCCCCCACCGGCAGAGCTGAGCCTTTCTCCAGGCATGTTCCCCCCCCGGCTGGCTGTTAATTGTCCAGCTAGCGTAAGATCGCGGTCCGGGGCTGATCGCAGGCGGAATCGCATTTTGCGTCCGCTTCCTGGCCCACCAATCGCACGCGCCCGACCAGCACAAAATTCAGGCCGTAGACTATGAAGAGAAAAGTTTACCCCATAATGTTTAACAGACATAATCAATACAGCTCTTGGAAACCATTAAAGAGCAAACCATAAATCTAACCAATTGGACAAATTGCTTGCCTTGTAGTATTCTTGGTTGTCCACATTATGAGCGTGCATTGTTCACTGTCAGGTTATTGAAACATCATGGAGAACCACAACACATTTATTGCCCACTTATATCTGAGATCCACAAGCAATTGTCGTCTTTAAGACAAATGGGAACAAATATGCAACAACGAAATAACACTGTTCTATTTGACTGTGATGCATTTTCTAGTTCCATTGACCCTTTTACCTTTCCTGTTTAGAAGAAATAGGTTTGCTCATTGTACTATAAAACAACTGATCCATTCACCAGTTTAAAGATAGATATTGATTAGACTGCAGCCTTCAGCTTAACTCTGATAATGTCTATGATACTAGACATAATGGAACATGGCAACACAAAATCAATAGTCATTAGTTCATAAAACAGTGCACTAAGAATGTTGTTTACGAGATATATTTCGAACAACCAATATTTTATATCGAAAATTGTGTGAACAAACCAGGTTATACTGAAAATGTACCTCAGGTTCATTATTTACAAAAAGAAAAGAATAGATTGGTGTTATGTTGTAGATATTCATGGATTTTTCCTTTTATATCAAAATTGCAGAGTTCAATCAATAAGTTACAGAAATGTTAAGATAAAGAAGTAGTCAACATAGCAATTTAAATGTCTGATGATGGTTCCACCATTTTAACTGTGCCCTTGTCTTAATCCCAGACATAAAGTATAATGGCTATAATATCACTCGATGGGCATTAATTGAGCGTGTAAAAGACTTGTATTCAGATTATGCATATTTCCAAATGCCCAATATCAATTTATGGTCTCATTATGTTACATATATCACTAATGGCCGTACATATGGATAGAGAGAGAGATAGCGAGATAAAGTTATTTTTACCAAGAGAATGATTAAAGGGAACAAACGTTGGCAGCACGGTATGTTTGAAGCAGAAGCTGCAATAATCATTAAAGATGAAAATAATCCAATAAAATGAACTTTAGAAATATTGCTGATTTAATAGATGACCATTATGTTTGTCCTGGGCTCAAAATGCTAACTATACATGTTACCCCATTAATAAAGGAATAGTTGTCAACCTTCTCAATGGGGTCATTAGACTGGCGCCCAACCATTGGGTCTTCATCTATTTATCCCCCTTGGTATTTATCGTTCATTTTAATTCTAAATGTTTTACTTTGTGCCAAGGTTGTATAAAGAAGTACATGTTCCTGGGCAGAGCTGGCTGAAGCCGTGAATACTATTAGCCAATATAAGAGCTAGAGGTTATGCTGGAACGGTATAAAAGACTAGTTAGGTTACAGCTGGAGTACTGCATGCAGTTCTGGGCACCGCACTATAGGAAAGGTGTGTTCACATGAGAGGGGGTACAAAGGAGATTTACAAGTATGTTGCCTAAACTGGAGAATTCAGCTAAGAGGAAGGATTGGATAGGCTGAGTTCTGCTGAAGAGTCATACGGACTCAAAACGTTAACTGTGTTCCTCTCCGAAGATGCTGTCAGACCTGCTGAGTTTTTCCAGGTATTTTTATTTTTGTTTTGGTTTTGGATAGGCTGGGTTTGTTTTCTTTGGAACAGAGGAGGCTGAGGGGAGACCTAACCTAACTGAATGCATAAAATGATGAGGCGTCCAGATAGATGTGGATAGGAAAGCTCTATTCCCTTTAGTTGAGATCTGGAACCCACAGCCCGAAAGGTTACTGGAGCCAGAAATAAATCCCTCATAATATTTAAGAATTACTTGGATATGCACTTGAAGTGTCGTAACCTACAAAGCTTCAGACCAAGAGCTGGAAAGTGAGATTAGGCTGGGTGGCTACTGTCGGCTGTCGCAGGCACAATGGGCTGAATGGTCTCCTTCTGTGCTGTAAATTTCTATAATTCTAGAATTCAATCTTCCATTTTCCCTGACTACGGAAGCATGTGAGGAACAAATTTGCTGATCTTCTACAAAGATGTAAGTGTGCTCCTGTCTGCTTTAGTTGTACCATTTATTTTACAATGCATCTTTACTTGCATCACTGCGAGCTTGGTAGGGCATCCCAGAGGAGGGATGAACAGTGCTTAGGGAACTGCTCTTATACTTTTCAAAACCACACTCAATTTCCACCTGCTTAAACCCCACTGAGGTTAAGTCATGACCATTCACCTCTTTCTCGGCTGAAGCTTTTCGTCTTGCACTCATCAGGATAGCGCGCATGAATACCAAAATGCAAAGTGAACAACAATTTATACCACATAAGAAGAGGATGCTGATTATCTGGCAAGGGGACTCTGATTGCTAGAGGAATTGCCATGGAGCATGCACCAGTTGATGGTGACTGAGAGTTAACTGCCAAGAATCATTTGAAATTTAAACCGGGCAACTTTAATTGGTCAAGACATTGCCCTGAGGAATGAACCAGCGGATGGCTGTTACTTATTTTGATTAGCTGAAATTGACGCAATGTGTGTACATGTTTTTTCTGTCTGCAAAGACCAGGACCCTGTGTATTAATACGTGTAGCTTCCAGTGCTTGTAAATGTGCCACACTGTGAGTCTGACTGATGATCTTAAATTGATTGTCAGTGTACTTCTTAGCACACTGAGGATTATTTAACAAATGTTGTCCAATCATGGAATCACATCCAATGTTGGGCACTATGTTTAGAGTTTTGCAAGCACGGGCTGGTTGGATATGGCCTGCACCTTGTCCATTGCAAACAATGGGAGGGACATGCTGTTTGATAAGATCCGTGCCAATCTTTACACAGTGTCCTACATTCGATGTAAGGAGTCTGCTCTCAGGGGCATACTCCATACGCTGACCTCCCTGACTATCTGCTCCCATTCTCTTCTCAGTGCATTTTGGAGAGTCTCCTGGCTCCTGGGGTTAGGTCATCTCTCTCCTCTTTTCCGCCTCCATCGCAAATTCAGAAAACCTCCCCTCCCTCTGGTCTGCCATTCCGTTTCATAGTTTTCTTCCTGCTCACAAAGTTTGTTCAAGGATCTTAAAGTCCTGGCCACAGCCAGAATGCACCTCCCCTTTAACATGAAAACCTTCTGAAAGAGGAAGAAATTGCTGGATTAGATCCCAGCCCAAAATCTGTAGCACTATCATCTTTGTTCATTCCAAATATACTTTCCAAATCGACTACCTTAAATCCTTTTATGATTACAGAAACCTCAACCCTGAATCCAACGTTTCTCCAAAGCATTTAAACTCTAAATCCCAAGGGTCATACTCATAACTAGATGATCTAAGTTTAAAGATCGAATCTTTTTCTCTCCTCTGCACCATTCCCGGAGTTTTGATATCCAACCCTGGATGGGCTAACCAAAAATGTACACAAATAGGAAAATTCAGTACGAGAACAAAGAACGAGTTGGAGGATCACGATAGCAGAGGCTCAGATAATGAGGCAGCCCATGTCTACCTGTAGAAAGACCTGGACAACTCTCAGGCTTGGGCTGATAAGTGGCAAGTGGCATTCCTGCCACAGAATTGCCAGACAATGACCATCGTCATCAAGAAAAATTCTAGCCAGCTCCCCTTGACGTTCAACAACATTATCATCAATGAATCACCAATCACCAACATCCTGCAGGCTACCATTGATGAGAAACTTAGCAAGACTAGCAATATAAACATAGTGGCTACAAGAACAGGTAAGAGACTGGGAATCCTGTGGTGAGTAACTCACCTCCTGACTCCCTAAAGCCTGTCCACCATCTACAAGGCACAAGTCAGGAGTGTGATGGTGCCCTCCACTTGCCTGGATGAGTGCAGGTCCCACAACACTCAAGAAACTTGACACCATCCATAACAAAGCACAGGGCTTGATTGGCACCCTATCCAGCACCTTAAACATTCAATCCCTCCACCACTGACACATAGTGGCAGCATTGTTTACCATCAACAAGATACACTCAGCGACTTGCTAAGGCTCCTTCGGCAACACCTTTCAAACGCATGACCTGGAAACCAGAGCAGCAAGTGCATGGAACACCACTACCTACAGGTATCCCTCCAAGTCATACCTGACTTGGAACTACATCGCCCTTCCTTCAATGTTGTTAGGTCAAAATCCTGGAACTCCCTCCCTGACAGCTTTGTGGGTGTACCTACACTACATGGCCTGCAGCAGGTTCAAGACGGTGATTCACCACCACCTTCTCAAGGGCAATTAGGGATGGGCAATAAGTGCTTGCCTAGCCAGCGATGCCCACATCCCATGAATGAATCATTAAAAAGTTGTAGCTCTGGCTTCAATGGTGACTCTGGTTCTACCGATGATTCTACCACAGAAATTTGCCACACTGATCTTTCTGACTCTTCAGGGCTCAAAATAAATCAAGCCATTTATCAAAGAATTTAAGAGTAAGGACGGAAATTGTTCTGTGGGAGCCTGTTGAAATTGATTGAACAGTAACAACGGAGTAATTGTCTGCAATTCCTGGACAGTGCTAAATGTGATCTGTCACCTTAACTGTGGTTCAACCTTAAAAATCTCTTTGATTGGCTCAGGGAGGTCATGTCATGATTCTGCACTACCTGTGGGGTAGTGGGTGGTGTTCACCAGGCCAGTACTTATTACCCATCCCTCGTTGCCACTTGAGAAGGTGGTGGTGAGCAATGCTGTTAAGGAAGGATTTTGACCCAACAACAGTGAAGTTACTCTCACAACCTTCTGAAATATTGATGAGCCACCTTTTGAGGCCAGTATTGATAACACATGCAGATCACACCGCGTTTGATGCTTTTAAAGAGGCAATAGTCATGACAAGACAAGGATAGTCCAAGCAATGAAAACAAGGTTGAATGAGATTCAACCTTTCATGAGACCAAACCTAAGCAGCAGGACAGAACTTCCCATGTAGGATCTTCTGCATAGAAATGTTTCAAAACGATGGATTTCTCTTTAACTATATATGTAAAAAAATGTAAAGACATTAGTCATAGGGCTTGAGAACTGGTCATCCACCACCCCCTCCCCTTCACCCCCCAATACCCCACTCCCCCTCAGCCTAAAGTTTTGCTAAAAGTGGGAATTGGTATTTGATGCTGTGTGGATTCCAAATGTCTGACAAGCCTGACATTTGATATTATCCCTCAACTATCACACAGCAGCGCATATGTGATTACTGAAGTAGTCCTGAATGCGCCCTAAGAAGAGCTTCAGTTCACTTCAAAACAGCTGTGGAGGAACATCGAGTCTCCAAATGCTCTGATTATGATCACAGCGTGAATGTTGCAGCAGCTTTCAGAGCCATGGGGGCTGATGTGCAACTCCTCTCCGGCAAAGAATTCTAATGCTGATGGCTACTCTCAAAGTTTTACTTCAACTGCTTCCCCACGAAGATAATCCGTAGCAAAATTAATGCTTTTGTTTTTGGTACAGTTGGTTACCTTTTTATTTTACTAAGTCATTTTCAGCACCTATTTGACCTGGTCCGAATTCCCCAATGCAAAAACATTGTTATTACTGATTCAATCAATTTGAACTGATGAATCTGTGCTGCCAAGTGTCTCCAACTTCAGTATTTTCTTTTTCTGGAAGATTCTGGCAGCAAGTTGACCTTTTATTCTCTAGGTTCTCTTTTGCTAAATTTATGTACTTAATATATCATTTGTCTCACAACATTTTGTAGAATGTACAGCACAGAAGCAGGTCACTCAGCCTAACTGATCCATGCCAGTGTTTATGTTCCTCACACACTAACTCCATCAATGTCACCTTCCAGTCCTTTCTGCATCATGTAGTTATCTTGATTCCCATTAAATTCATTCTTCTGAATTCTTATTAGTGGCTACCTTCCCCCACAAGTGTAGTTTTGAACTCCCCACAAGTGGAAGCATCTTCTCTGTTTATAACTTTTAAAACCCCTTTCCTAAACCTAAAGAGCTCTATCAGCTCACTCCAAAGCCTTCCCCTCTCTAGACAAAAGGGGCCAAGTCTGTCCTGAGAGATGTAGACTCTCCGTTCTGGTATTATCCTTGTAAAATCTTTATCGGTATCCTCCCGTATCCTTTTAGGAACGTGCAAATCGAACCTGTGAACTGTACCCGAAGCCGGAATTTTCTGGCCCCTTCTGCTGGTGGCGCCTTCCAGCCCGGCCGAAGTCAATGAACGGTTTAAACGGCTTGCACGTCTGCCACGGGACATCCCACTACAGCAGGGCAGGAAAACTCCGGCTTACATGGAGATTGAACAAGGAGGGGAGTTGGACAAACTCCGACCATGGGCCATGCCTCCTGGTTTTCTATCGCCTTCTTGCACTGAAAAAAGAAGGGCCTGTTCTTCAGTCATCGAAACAGGATATGGCTCAGCCAGTCCTCACCCTATACTCATTGTAAATATTCATTCATGGGATGTGGGCGTCGCTGGCCAGGGCCAGTGTTTGTTGCCTACCCCTAACTGCCCTTGTTCAGAGGGCATTTAAGAATCAACCACATTGCTGTGGGTCTGGAGTCACAGGTAGGGCAGCTTAGCTAAGGATGGCAGATTTCGTTCTCTAAAGGACATTAGTGAACCAGATGGGTTTTCACAACAATTGGCAATGGCTTCATTGTCATCTTTTAATTCCAGATTTTTATCAAATTTGAATTCCAGAATTTACCAGTATTGCCAGTATTTGAACCCAGGTCCCCAGAGCATTACCCTAGGTTTCATGGATTACTAGTCCAGCAACAATACCACTACGCTACCACCTCCCCCATCTTCATTTCACTCTTGTAATCTGTTACCTTGGCCTACAGAAACAGAGGCAAGAATATTTAGAGCTGTAAATCGCTCACCGTGTGTATCAGGATGCTATGCCTGGGCATTGGGAAGACAGAAGGATGCAACATGCAGATTCTCTACATGAGAAGAGTGGATGGTGGGGAGGGTCTGTCCTACTGAAGGAGGCTATGCTGAGTAGAAGGAGTGCTGGCAAGTGCACAGGAGAATATAATGGATATTGAGAGAGCTGAAGAAATAGAAGAAGGCACAGATAAGAGGGAACAGTTCTTGCCAGTTAATATGTGCTGCAGTTTATGATGATACTGTGCAGGATCCTACGTTGCCATTCCTGGTGAGATCACTAAGCTTTCAAATACTAAATCCAGACTCTGCACAACCCTGCTGGATTAACTTGATCAGCCACCTTCTGCCAAGCATTTTACCTCAGCGATTGGTTGACCCGATGGCCATTATGCAGGAGGACAAGGGGCAGAAGGTTCAAAAGGGTCCACAGCAAGAACAAGAGGGTCAGGAGGAGAGACCCAGACAATGGAGGCGATTTGGCAGACCTAGGATATACTGTAGAAGACTCCCTATTTCCAAATGAGTGAAAGACACTGCTACGTACATCTGCACTTGTCCTGAGCTCTGGTAGATCACATCTGCCACATCCTTCATGAAGACCTGACGTCCCATGGAGTTGGAAGCTATCCCCTGACAGTGACTGTAAAGGCGACCACTGTGCTCAATCTCTTTGCCTGTGGGTCTTTCCAGGGATCAATGGAGGACCCGTGTGACATCCCAAAATTCACAACACATGGATGCATAAAGGTGGTCACAGGTGCATAGGTGCCCTTTACAGCAAGGCACACCATAGTGTGAGGTTTGCTCTGGACAAAGATAGCCAGTCTGCATGATTCACCAGCTTTGTAGCTACCTCAGGTAGCCCAAGAGTGCAGGGTGCAATTGACTGTACCCATGTGGCCATACGGGCTCCATTGGCAGCAGCCCCTAATGTTTATAAACCTCAAGGGCTACCATTCCATCAATGTTCAACTAGTGTGTGATCATCGGAAGCACACACTGCACGTTTGTGCCAGGTAACCTGTGAGTTGCCACGACTCATAGACCCTGAGTCACTGCCAGGTGCCTGAGGTTTTCGAAGGGACTGAATGTCTGCAGGGATGGCTGTTTGGGCACCCACTGAAACGCTGGCTGATGCCACCGGTGTCACCCTCAGAGTCTTTCAGAGGAGAGGTACAATGCTGCTCACTGCTCCACATGGTCCCTAATCAAGCAGACCACTGGCGTTCTGTAGATGCGCTTCAGATGTTTGGACTGCTCAGGTGGTGCACTACAGTGCACCCCGGATAGGGTTTCACAGATCATCGCTGTGTGTTGCGGCCTTTACAACCTGGCACTGCAAGGAGGTGACCCCTTGCCAGGGGGTGAAATGGAGGAGGGTGAGAACTCCTTGAATGATGAAGATCAGGAGGGCCAGGAATTTCAATAGGATGATGAGGGTCAGTTTGAAAATGATGATGCCATAGAGGAAGCAAGGTACAGGAGACTTACCTGTGACACTTCAACGGCTTCCAGATTCCAGGAGGAGTAAAGTGAAGGCAAGGAGAGATGGCCACAGTTCTCCTGGCCCTTAGTGCCATTCCGTTTCAACTCAAGGGATGTACAACCGGTCGCATCGAGAGCTAGTGCAGCATTCACACTTGCACCTTCCAGCCTCATGATGCACCAGGCACAGATATCTAAGGTCAGCAGTGTCCTCTCATTGCCCTTGGTCTGGGAAGTGAGGGTCCACTCAACAACGAGAACGATGCGAAAATTTACTTCAGACAGTCGTCGCCGCAAAAATGAGAAAGTATAGCGACCAGTGAGATGAGGACATAGTTGGGGAACTCCACCTTCCGTCCATGTCCTGACCTTTGGCACTACCACTGAGGAGACATAACTGCTGCTAACCACTCAAGGCTGCTGAGCTGCCCCCATACTATGGTGTTTGGTGAAGAAAAGGAGTTACAAGCACGTTAATCAGACACTTCCAATAAAGATTTTAACACATCTCTACCACATCACACAAGGGTGCAGAAACTATCTTCAGTGAGTTTGACATCACACAAATGTGAATCTCACGAAGGGAGACTATCACTGAGTGGGAGGATAGCTAAACCTTGAAATAAGTGCATTCAAATGTACATAATGGGGAGGCTGTGGCATAGTGGTATTGTCACTGGACTATTAATTCAGATACCCAGGGTAATGTACCAGGGGACCCAGGTTCAAATCCCACCACAGCAGATGCTTAAGGGAATCTGCCATCCTTATATGGTCTGGCCTACATGTGACCAGATCCACAGCAATGTGGTTGACTCTTGGTAAGCTACTCAGTCAAACTGCTCTTTAAACAAAGCCTAAAAAGGAATGAAATAGACCACCTGGAAATGACAACAGCAAATCTTGTCAATCCTGCAAATTCCTCCTTAAAATTGGGAGAGCTGTCTCACAGACTAGTTAAACAACAGCCTGACATAGTCACACTCATTCAGATAAGGTCCCAAACACCACAGTCACCTTCCACCACAGAGGTGGTAGCACAGTGGTGTACAGACAAGAGGGAGTTTCCCTGGGAGTCCTCAACATTGACTCCAAGCACCATGAAGTCTCATGGCATCAGGTCAAACATGGGCTAGAAAACCTCCTGCTGATTACCATGGACTGCACCACCCCTTCAGCTGATGAATCAGTGATGAATACCATTTAGAGGAAGCACTGAGGGTGGCAAGGGCACAGAGTGTACTCTGGGTGGGGGACTTCAATGTCCATCACCAAGAGTGGCTCAGTAGAAGCACTACCAGCCAAGCCCTAAAGGGCATAGCTGCTGGATCGGGTCTATGGCAGGTGGTGAGGGAACCAACAAGAGAGAAAAACATACTTGATCTCATCCTCACCAACCTGCCTGCTGCAGATGCATCTGTCCATGACAGCATCAGTAGGAGTGACCACTGCACAGTGCTTGTGGAGACAAAGTCCTGCCTTCACATTGAGGATACCCTCCATCATGTGTGGCACTACCACCGTGCTAAATGGGATAGATTTCAAACAGATCCAGCAACTCAAGACTGGTCAAACATGAGGCACCGTGGGCCACCAGCAATCTGTAACTTCATGGCCTAGGAAATCCCCTACCCTACCATTACCACCAAGCCAGTGGATCATCCTTGGTTCAACATGTAATACATGAGCAGTAGCGCGCTGCCTGTGTGGGCCGGGGGAGGAGGGAGAGTCAGGTCCAGCGCTCTTTCACGCATGCGCTGCCTCAAGGAGATTGAAGTGCTTTTTAAAAAAATAAATAAAACAGTAAAAATTTAATGAAACATGTCCCTCATGTGGCTGTGTCACATATGGGATGGGACGTGTTTTTATTTTTCAGAGAAAGTTTTTATGTGATCACTATTCGCTTCACAAGCGGGATGAGGTTTCCTAGAAAACGTAAACCTTGTCCTTTTCGCCTGCCCGCCAATTGTTAGGTTGGACGGACAGCATAACATTCATGTTAATTACCTGTTTAATGGCCTTAATGGATGTATCAATTATCGGCAGGTGCGCAGCCAGCTCCGGCGTGCGCTCGCTGAACGAAATATCGCGAGACAGCACGATGATGTCGGGACGCAAGCCCACCAGACGCTATCGCGCATCATTTTACGTTCCAGTGTGTCGGGCCCACCCCCACACACCGAATGGAAAATTCTGCCCATAGTTTCAAAAACTGAAAATTCCACCCTAGATCTGTTCTGAGCTCCACGCGTCGCAGCAATATCTCAATCCCTTCTACTTCAAAGCCAGGTATCCTGCTGGTGTCACCATCACTTTCCAACATCATCGTCAGTTGTTGATCTGTTTCTGCAGCCTCCTGTGAAAATTGAGAAATAGAAACAGAAAACACTCTGCAGGTCTGGAGAGGCAGAAACAGAGGTAATGCTTCAGGTCGATGACCTTTCATCTTGAACTTTTCCCTGTTCTGGTGAAAGATCATTGACCTGAAATCTGTTTCCCCTCTCCACAGATGCTGCCGGACCAGCTGAACTTTTCCAGCACTTTCTGAACGTACCTCAGATTTCCAGCCAACTGACCCATCCCCCCCGCCCCCACAGCTGAGTCTGAGTTACTGTGGCAACATGTACTTTTACATGCATGTTATATCTTGGAGCTATAGATGGTAGAGGCTCTAATCTCTTTCCATCACATAGCTGACCAGGAATCTCTCTCCCATTCTGCCATTGGTATATGTCAGAAGGATTTACAAATTGACACTCAACCTGTTTGGCCACGTTATAAATGCACCTTCCTTGGCCATTAAAGTCCTAGAGTGGGACTCGAACCCGGAGCTTCTGGCTCAGAGGTAGGGACACTACCCACTGGTGCCACAAGATCTCATTTTCTACTCATAACTGATGATTTTCAGCTTGAGTGGCAAGCACTGAGATTAATTTAACGAAATACAACTTGGTAACAAGTAAAAGCAAAATACTGCGGATGCTGGAAATCTGAAACAAAAACAGAAAATGCTGGAAAAACTCAGCAGGTCTAACAGCATCTGTGGAGAGAGAAAGAGAGTTAACGTTTCGAGTCTATATGACTCTGAAGAAGAGTCACATGGACTTGAGACTTTAACTGTTGTTTTTCTCTCCATAGATGCTGTTACACCTGTTGAGTTTTTCCAGCAATTCCTGTTTTTGTTGGTAGCAAATAAAATATGTTTTGAATCAAACACAGTTTCCTGATGCGTGCTGGTATAGCACCTCTACTACCAGTTTAACCATCCATAAAATATTTCAAAACATCACAAGCTAACTACCAACTGTCAGCAGAATCATAGGAATTAAGCTCTCATCCATACCAATTTTGTTAAATCGTTCAGCATTTGTCACATCTGAGTGTCAGGCATGAGTGACAACCTTGGTAAGATGCTGATTTGCACTGTGGTGGTCAACTCTGTGTTGAGAACCACTTGTTATGGCTCAAGAACCCCATTCTGGTATGGCAGCCTCTGCTACATTTACTGTAGAGGAAGACAGTGGGCTGAGAAAGTGAACAATAGCTGGCCTCTGTTTTCTCCGGGCCCTCTTCTCGAGCTTTCTGTTTCTGCTCACCTCTTCCAATGACGTTCCAAACAATCTTATGCAAACAGGAATCAGAGTCGTTTGAGTTGCAAAGTTAGTTTGTCAATAATGTTTCACACATTTAAGGCTACTGTACTCCACTGAGGTAACAGCATTTAAATTTGTCAGGCCAACAATTGTTAACCACGGCATAATTAATATTAAATTGGGCCACCTGGGAACACAGGAACAGGAGTAGGCCATTCAGCCCCTCAAGTCTGTTCCACCACTTAATGAGATCATAGCTGACCTGTGATCTAAATACATGAGCTGGACTTCATGGGCGCCATAGTCCCCACCCCCTGCTCTCCTCGGCTTAAAGGTTAGGGGGAGGCCATCAATGATTTCCATGGCTTCCTTGCTGACATTTAACAGTTGTTAATTGAGTGGAGGTGGGATTTACACCCTCAGAAACAGGAAGTTCTGCCTCAGAGAAAGGCCAGCCAATCAGAGACTGGCAACTCTCTAGTGCCGGCAGTGTCACTGTTAGCCATGGCCACTGCCGGTACTGCAGAGAGGCCCATGAGGAGGTGAGCTGCGCTGTAACCAGGATTTAAGGTGAGTTTGGGGCTCACCAAGGGCAAGATGGCAGGCTCTGGTGAGAGGGGTGGGGTGCCAGGGTGGAAAATCCAGTGGGGGAGAGAACCTTGGAGCCGGGGGGCGGGGGGGTGGGGGGGGGGGTGGTGTGGTTTACACCTTGGGGGTCCCTCCAGTGGGCCAAGCGGACTTGTAAAGGAGGGACCCCTGCTTGGCATTAGCCTGTTCCGGGAATACTGCTGGGCTGGGAGGTTGACCCGTGCCTTTCCCGCTGCTAAAAATGTGATGGGGGGAGTAGTGGGTGAATAAGTAGTGTCTGTGGCGTCCACTGGAATTAAAGCATCTCCCCCCTCCTTCAAACCCGCATGCAGAGGAGCATTAAATCCAACCCCAAATACCTGCCTTGGTTCTAAACCCCTTCATACCTTTGGCTAACAAAAAATCTATCGATCTCAGATTTAAAATTATTAATTGAGCTAGCGTACACCATTTTTGTGGACGAGAGTTCCACACATCTACTGCCTCTTGTGTAATGAAGTGTTGACTAACTTCATTATTGAATCATCTGGCTTTGATTTTAATGTTAAATCCCCTTGCATTGACTTCCCCATCAGCAGAAAAAGAAAACCTACCTACCCTATAAATTCCTTTCTAAATCCGAAAAACCCCAATCAAATCACCCCTTAAACTTCTACTCTTGCACTGGAAGTGTTAGACTACATTAGTTTTCATGTGTTGATAGGGAGATTTACGAAATATGTTTTCTGATGAGAGACTGCCTTAAACCTATCCCTATATCACAAATTTTGGTATCGTAAGGAATTGTTAACATATGTATTATTTCGTTGTGGCAAAACTATTAATGCATTTATTAAGACAAAACAATAACAGAATAAAAAGCTCTAACTGTATAGCGCGGTGAATCACTCCTTAGGACATCGAACAATATTTAAGCAGAAATATATGTGTCATTATGCCAAATTCAGGATATACTGGATGATTGAGACTTGATACCAAAGGTCAGGTCTGCCAATCATGTGGGTCCTCTTCAGCCTGAGAAGGCAGTGCACACATATTTCATTATTACCATTCAATCATCTCTTAAACTTTATTGTATATATATATATATATATATATGTTTCCTGTGCAGAATTGGCTCTGAGCTGCAAAAGGATGTGGCCATTAGAAACATGAGATGACTTGCGGTTTGCCTGTTATTGTCAATCAATTTGTAATAAATCATCGTTGAGGCATTGCCAATCAGGTTAAATAGCGGTCTGGAAAGAGGCAGTTTGCAATGATTTATGCAGGTCCATCAATCTGATAGATTGTTATTTCGTGCTTCTATCACTGAAAGATTATAGAACAATCCAAATGGTGTCAACACTACATCCATAACATGACACACTCTGCTTGCCCCCTGCCTCCTGGTTTCGAAACTGGCTTTCTAATTACAACGGAATACTCTTAATCTAACTATTTGACATTCAATATCTGATTTTCATTTACAGCCAATTTAATTAGTATCTAGAATGCACCAAATTCCCTATGAATTCCAAACTGTATCATCAGGTATGAGGGTCCTGAACTCTAGGAAGTGATTTGATTTCTCCAGTATTCAGTCACCTGAGGAAAGAAAAAATGATTGTAATGAAACAGCTGGCCAATTACCCCATACAAGGGTTTTGTCTGCTGTGTTTTCGGGCTGGATTTTCTTCTGCTATCTTGCCCGAAATAAGGTGGGCTAATGCAAGAAAAGAGGATGGAATTGGATAGTGGCACTGATCAGTGCCTCATCTTTCAGGCCCGAAATTCCTCTCCCAGTCCTTGCTTGAACTGCTGCATCCCATGCTAATGCCTCTGGGGAGGTGAGGCTGTGTTCCCTTGCCATTTCCTTCCGATTTGTCTTTATCCCCAGTGCTTCACATGGATTGGCATGTGAACCAAGACTGTGGGCCCAGAGTGCTGGCGGGATGGCCCCAGTTGGGGCAAATGGAGGGAAAACGGCTGGTAACTGCTTCTTATCCGTCCTCTTGCAAACCAGCCGGAGGCCTTGGTCTCAGCAAAGGCTTTCAGTCATCATTCCGGCCCAATCTCTGTGACTCTCTTAACCCCTTAAAAAAAATTCTTTCATGGGGTGTGAGCCTCACTGGCTGGGCCAGCATTTGTTGCCCATCCCGAATTGCCCTTGAGAAGGTAGTGGTGAGCTGCCTTCTTGAACCGCCGCAGTCCATGTGGTGCAGTTACACCCAGAGTGCTGTTGAGAGGGAGTTTCAAGAATTTGGACCCAGTGACATTGACAGAATGGCAATAGAGTTCTGAGTCAGGATGGTGTGTGGCTTGGAGGGGAACTTGCAGGTGGTGGTGTTCCCATGCATCTGCTGCCCTCGTCCTTCTAGGTGGTAGAGGTTGCGGGTTTGGAAGATGCTGTCAGAGGAGCCTTGGTGAGTTGCTGCAGTGCATCTTGTATATAGCACACATTCCTGCCATTATGAGTTGGTAATGGGGGGAATGAATGTTTAATTTGGTCCATGGGGTGCCAATCTAGCGAGCTGGTTGGTTTGATGTTGACTGGAAGTGCCAGGATATTGGGCTGGGGTCATGGCAGGGTCACAGTGGCTGGCTGAAGTCCCAACCCAAATCTTGACAGACAGGAGTAGCAAAATTTAGCCCTTCTCTTTTCTTGGATCTTGCATTATTAATCTCACTCACCACAGCAGGGGCTTAGTAGCCCCATTGATTTTTAATTGCATTGTTGTGGGAATTTTTGTTCTAAATCATGCCCATACTTGATTTCGCTATGTTTGCTGTATTCTGTTGATGATCTGTGAGTGACACAAGCAAACTGCTGATGACTGACTCGTATGCAGTGCTGGTACCTGATGTGTGTACACTGATGGTGGCTGATATATCCGCTAGGCACTAAATAGGTGGAGCCGGAGTGAGGGAGAAAGTAATGAATTCTAAATCAGGGTTATATGGCATATATATGAATGCACGGAGTATAGTAAATAAGATTATGGAATTACAGGCACAGATTGCCATGTGGAAATATGCTGCTGTGGCGATAACAGAGACCTGGCTCAAGGAAGGGCAGGACTGGGTATTCAATATTCCTGGGTACAAGGTGTTCAGGAAAGATACGGCAGGAAGGAGGAAGGGTAGTGCTATTGGTCAAGGAGAACATTGCGGTGCTGGAGAAAGAGGATGTCCCAGAAGGCTCAAGGACAATCAATTTCTCTAGAGCTAGGGAACAAAAAGGGTACAATTACATTGCTTGGTATAGTCTATAGGCCACCAACTAGTGGGAAGGATGTAGAGGAGCAAACCTGCAGGAAAATTACAGACATGTGCAAACGTTATAGAGTAGTCATAATGGGGAATTTAATTACCTGAATATAGACTGGGGATAGTGGTAGTGTAAAAGGCAGAGAGGGGAAAGAGTTCCTAGAATGTGTTCAGGAGAATTTTCTATAGCAGTGTGTGTCCAGTCCAACAAGAAGGGAAGCACTGCTAGACCTGGTTCTTGGAAATGAGGTGAGCCAAGTAGATCAAGTGTCAGTAGGGGAACATTTGGGGGACAGTGATCATTGTATAATAAGGTTTAGGACGACGTTAGAAAAGGACAACGGGCAATCCAGTGTAAGAATAATTAACCTGGGGAAAGCCAATTTCAATGGGACAAGAACAGAGCTCATTTGGATAGACTGGAATGAAAGGTTAGAGGGAAAAAGTCTAGGTGAACAATGGGCTACCTTCAAAGAAGAAATGGCTTGGGCACAGTTAGGGTATATTCCCTCAAAAGGGAAAGGTAGGGCAAACAAATCCAGAGCTCCCTGGATAAAAAAGGAGAAGAAATTAAGATAAAGAAGAAAAGGTGTGCTTATGACAGGTGCCAGGTAGAAAATACCATTGAGAACCAAGCTGAAAGCAAAAGGTTCAGAGGGGAGGTGAAGAAGCAAATAAGAGAAGTGAAGAGTAATTATGAGAAAAGACTGGCAGCCAACATAAAGGGGAATCTCAAAGTCTTCTATCGGAACACAGATAGTAAAAGGGTGGTAAGAGGAGGACTTGGGCTGATTAGAGACCAAAAACGGGATTTACACATGGAGGCAGAGGGCATGGCTGAGGTCTTAAATGAATACTTTGCATCTGTCTTTACCGAGGAAGCAGATGCTATTGAGGCCACCGCAACAGAGAAGGAAACTCTGTCACTATTGATAAGGAGGAGATATTGGATACACTGTCAGTACTTAAGGTTGACAAGGTACCTGGACTGTATGAGATGCATCCAAGGATATTGAAGGAAGTGAGAGTGGGAATTGCAGGAGCACTGGTCATAATCTTTCAGTCTTTCCTAGACTCAGGAGAGGTGCCAGAGGACTGGAGAATTGCAAATATTATGCCCTTGTTCAAAAAAGGTTGTAAGGATAAGCCCAGCAATTACAAACCAGTCAGTTTAACTTCAGTGATATGGAAGCTTCTCGAAGCAATTTTTCAGAATAGAATTAGTAGTCACATGGAAAAATGTGGGCTGATCAGGAAGAGCCGACATGGATTTCTATAGGGGAAATCATGTTTAGCTGACTTTCTGGAGTTATTTGAAGAGGTAACAGAGATGATTGATGAAGGTAATGCTATTGATGTAGTGTACATGGACTTCCAAAAGGTGTTCAATACAGTACCACGCAACAGACTTGTGAGGAAAGTTACAGCTCAAAGAATAAAAGGGACAATAGCAACATGGATACAAAATTGGCTGAGTGACAGGAAACAGAAAGTAATGGATATTTTTCAGGCTGTCGGAAGGCATGTAGTGGAGTTCCCCAGAGGTCGGTATTGGGACCCTTGCTTTTACTAATATATATTAATGATCTAGATCTTGGTGTGCGGGGGACAATTTATCCTCACAAAAAACCTCACTCTTCTCTGCATTAATCTGAGTCTCTTACCTATCTATCCATCTGATCACCAAAGCCTTTGGGGTACAGTACTGTTGATGTTATAGAACTCAAGTTCCCATGAACTCATGAGGCCTCGTCTGCCTACAGGTTTTCAAGCATCAATAACCTGGGCAGCTTCCAAGTGGGTAATTAACCCCTCAGTTTAAACAGCCTGCTTGCTTGGTTCCTGCAGGTTGGGTAAAGATAAAGACTATCCCTTTGTCTCCTGACCACCAACCAGTTTAGTATCCATGTTGCCTATCCCCTCTTACACCATATGGTTGACATTCTAAAGTGCTCCATATACGTTGCATTGAAATGAAAAGATTATTCTAACATAGTCAGGTAGTTCATAAGGAAAAGGAGGAACCCGAATAGTCCCTTGAGGGTGGATGCTGGAGAATTAAGAGAATTTGCCCACACTGCGAGAGAGTTGATATTAATTGAGGTGGACAAGCTTGATCTGGCAATGGATAATGAGGTTAATCATTGTTCTTGGGTGCTTGGGCCTGGGGCCCTCAGATTTAAGGCTGCAAAAGCTGGGTGCTGTTTTGGGCAGCTCAGCTTGATGGGAGTCAATGAGTTGGGGGTGAAGATTTCACGGTCAGAAGCATGTGAGTTAGTAGATGGAAGTATCAGGCCATGGCCAAGGAACAGTGAGTTGGGAATTAAAGAGGATGCTGTTGAGGCTGCACATCATTCAAAGTTTAGTGAAGCCAGGAAGCTTTCTGCTCTGGTTAGCTTCTCTTCATCCTCCTCCTTGTGGCAAACGGCTGGCCCTCATTCACATCAAGTGTGCTTTCCTGCGTGACTATGTTGAGCACACCATTACCATGTTCCCAACTCCCCAGGGCATATTGAGCAGCAACCTTTATGCAACCAACACAAACTGATGTAAATTAAACTAAATCTTAAAGGAGACCTAAACCTAACAATCATTACTGCTCAGGAATGAGTGCGCATTTTAGCATTCTTGGACATGGGTTGTTGTCTGATTAAGCCTCTGTGAATCATCTTGAGATGCTTTTTTTCCACTTCACAGACACAATCTAAATACAAGTTGTTGTTCTTTCAATGTGCGAATACCTAATGAAGGGTTTATAATTACTTTCCCCTATTTAAATTGCTGACAGACCCACTGCGTACTTTCAGCTCTTTTGGTTTTTGAATGATGGCTGAGCTTCTGAACACGAGAACTTGAACACAGAGGAAATCACTGAAGAGGGACATGAACACAAGATACATAAGACACACAGTAAGAAGACAGGAGCAATTAGCTCAAATGCCTGGAGGCCTAATGGGAGCAATAGGCCTTCTCCCTCAGGTCGTGAATTGACAGAGACCATTATGTTAGTTAACCTCCTGCTGGCTAGCATACCATTCCTCCTGTTACTGACTACTGGAAAGTCAACTAAACTGTTTCTGAACTTAATTGGAAGTAGGAGGTTTGTTCGTTGTAGCTGTCAGGAAGTGAAAAGCTTAAATCAAGCCTGCAACTATAATAAAAGGCACAATATGAAGGAAACAAATTAATGAAGTGTCAATGAATATGAATGAACCTAACCACATATGCAGCGTGGAAAAAATGCAAATGTTAACAAGGATAAATTTTTCCTTTATTGGCCCAGGGTTTTTTTCCCCCTGATTTTGTCTTTCCCATTGGGGGTGGGTGGGAGGTAGGCAGTTGGTGGGAATATATCCTTGGTTATGTTGTTCTAGCTATTCTAATGTGGGGCAGGAGTGCCAGACAGGGGAAGGAAAGAGCAGACCTAAGGATTGCCCTCACTCTTCAGAGACTATGAAGAATAGACAGCCTAAATTCAGATATATGATCACTGACCTACATCAGCTCCCAATTAATCAAACTCTCTTAAAAATAAGCAGGAGTGGAGAGCTATCTTTGAGTGGTGTAAAATTTAAATCCTTCCCTCTGCTTTCTATGGTATTGCTGAGTGCCAGAACATACTGACAGTCCTTGGGCCTCAGGTTGCTAAGGTGCTAATATGGGGAAGGGCATCATCTGATGTATTCCTGCCAAATGCACTGAATCAACAGCTGCACACCCACACTTGGCACAGGTATTACATGACTGATGTCACTCGAGCGGGACTTACCACTGGATATTCCAACTCACTTCACTAGGACAGCCGGGAGAATCAAGGCAGATACTCCAGTGCAGCACAGAAGGAGTGCTGCACTGTTCAAGGTGCTGCCCTTTGAATGAACCGAGGCCCCATCTGCCTGCTCAGATGGATGTAAAATCTCCCAAAGCACTATTTTGAAAGAGAGCATAGGAGTTTCCCTGGTGTCCTGGCCAATATTTATCCTTCAATCAATGTTACAAATGACAAGTCATTATCACATTGCTACTTATGGGAGTTTGCTGGGTACAAATTGGTTGCTGTATTTCCTACATTAAAACAAATGACCACACTACAAAAAAGCACTTTAATAGCTATGCAGCATTTTGAGATGCGCAGTGCTCATGAAAAGCGCTATATAAATGCAGGGCTTTCTTTCCTTTTCCTTCACCTCATTGCAGAACAGCATTCCTTGCAACTCTCACATTATGCTGGTGAACCTAACATACAGCACATTCTTGGTAAGAATCACAGAAATATTGTCTCAGTCAGATTTGTTGGCCTCTTCGGAAGGTGGGTGTCCTGGATATAACCTCAATAGTTCTAGCACTCACCATCGGCAGTCAAATTATGGAACTTGCCCAGAAAATCCACTGATGTCAGTAACGGAGGATCCCAGGAAGCGCATCCTGCCACATTCATCAAGTTGTCCCCCAATCGTGGGTTCTTGGCACCCAAGGCGTGTGTTATTAGCTGTCTAAAGATTACACACAGAGGGCAAACAACTCGTATGAGTTTGACCAAGAAAAATCATAATTAAAGAGTCACGAGAGTTAATGCAATTTCAAATTGAACTGGTGGACAAACACTGCAAAAAAATCTGCCCTTTTATACCTTGACTTGCAGCAGTTATTTTCTTCACTGAAGAACATTTGCCTGCGTGCAATTTACAAAAAGCATAATATAAATATTGGGGCATTAACAATTACCCAGGGTCTATTATCAACAGCCAACGATTGGCCTTATAGCCAAGATACATATATACAATGGCCATTTTCGGAATGAAACATTGGGATTGCTCATTCTTGACGGGGCCATCAAACCTGGGCACAGTGGATATATGTCAAGATCTCCCTGCAGGACTGGCTTTTATTTTCAGGCTCACTGTGGAGGCTCTTCTTGGGGTGAAGTTTACTGCGGTGGTCACTGATCCAGATTAAACTGCAAATTTAAGAGTTTCAAAATAAAATGATGATGGACGGAAGGAAACAAGATGCATATGTTAGGTTTACAGCCTAATTCTTGACACTGTTTCTAAAGACTTTGCATGTCAAGCAGACCTTTGTCAACAGGCCAAGGGCAGATCTAATTATCCTGCTTGTTGCACCAATTACAGGTCTAATTCCATCCATGTCAGAGTGTTTATATAGCTGTCACTTTCTTGTCTCAGGAGGATTAGAAATCAAACCTTGGAATGAGCTGGACAGAGCACCGGCATTTCAATTAGCAGGGACATGGGAGCCACATGTTAAGAAGTCTATCAATTTTTAAAAGTCCTTATGTTCCAACGGCTGATGTGAGATGATTTGCTTGGAGGTTTTAATCTACTTGATGGTTTGTACCAATCACTTAGCAGTCTGTCCTGGCATTTGGACATTTCTTCAAAAACAAAGAAATTTTACAAACCACTTGACGATCTGTTGTCTCCTGTGAGAGAAAGGAGAGATATTGCCACGGTATCTTCTGTTTTGACCTCCCTCCATCCACAACTATAAACAGAAGAAATGGGAGTTGGAGTAGGCCATTTGGGCCTGTGAGCCTGCTGCACCATTCAACAAGATTACGGGTTGGATTTTATGGCCCCCCGGTGGTGGGTTTGCAGGCGGGAAGGGGCCCGGAGGTACCTGCCCACCACCTACCCGCCCGCCCTCCCCTACCCCTGACCCTGCTGCAATTTTCCCAGTAGCTAGGGGAAGCATCAGATGGCCCTCCCAGCGATGGGCCAATTGAGGCCCTTAAGTGGCCACTTAAAGGCCCTCATCCCGCTGCCACTCGGATTTAACCAGCACCGGGAAAGGCCCATGCAAGCACCCAGCCTGACAGCTTTTACTGTATGTAGCTCCAGGGAGCTACCCTCCTTGGCCTGCTTACCCTGGCCCCTCACTTCCCCCTTACCGGGTCCTTCTAGCCTGACTACGGCAAAACACTCCCCGCGACTCACTTTTCACTCATCTCCAGCTTCTGCTCCTCAGCATTGGGGACAGTTGTAGTCCCAATAGTGCCCACTGCTCCCAGTGGCACTGCTGGGGCCATTGAGCTGCCAGTTGATTGATTGGGCAGTAGCTTCCTGAGGTGGGACTTCTTAAGATGAGGGGGCGGAAGTCCTGTCTTAAACCAATTAACGCCCTACTTGGCGTTAGATCACTATGGAGCAAGACACTATCACTGGTGTCAAGGGGCTCCCAGGACCCAATTAAATACAGCCACATAGCTGATCTTCCATCTCAACTCCATCTGCCTGCCCTGACCCCACAACTTCTAATTCCCAAGTGTCTATCGACCTCTGTCTAGAATATATTCTACAACCAAGAATTGACACCTCTCTGGGATACAGAATTCCAAAGATTCCACTGTCTGCGGCTGTGCAGATGGATCTTATGTTTTCCAAAAAGGCTGGGTGTTTACTAATGGAATTTATTTGCATTGACATCTATTGGCAACCGCAGGCATTATTGGAAATTAATTCTGGATGTGAGAGCGAATGTATCTCTGCCAGAGGCTGGTCAATGTTTGCTGCTGTTGGCTATGATAATGACTGTTGTTGATTAAAATGTAAAGTCTGGGTTTAATGAGCAGGGAACCTTCTAATTCAGATGAGTTACCGACATTTTCATAGTCAGCCTTGCCAATGGCCACCTGTATAACCTTTATTTTAAATGGCTAACTCCAAGATGAATTAAGGCTGCAGTGTTTTCTCAAGAGGGTTGGGCCAGGATTTCCCAGCTTCGCCACCGGGAATGTGGTGTCCCAGCCAAGGGTCCGTTGACTTTCGGCGGGATTGGACGATCCCAACGGTGGGCGGGGCTGGAAAATCCTGCCCTTGGTCTGTAATGCAGAAGCTTGTAAGGCTTTTTTTAACTTTTTTTACGGTATCTTCATATCGTTTGTACAGATCACCATGACGTTGTTTGCCCTGAGACCACTCCCCATAGAAGATCTGCTTGGGGATCCTGTGGTCATCCATGTGGGAGAAATGGCCTGCCCATCCGTGGTGAATTTTCTGGACGATGGTATCCATGCTGTTGAGCCCAGCATGATGGAGGATGTCATTTTTATTGTAATTTTGTCCTGCCATTGAATTCTCAGGATGGATCTTATGTGTCTTTGGGGGGAGCGTTCCAGAATGGTGATGTGGCATCTTTGGCTGATCCAAGGTGCTGTTCCATACGGGAGAGTGGTAAGGACGATGGCTTGGTGGGGTTGGATTTTAGTCTTCGGCTTAAAGCCATGCCACTTTCAGACATGATCATTGAGTAAACCGCAGGCAGAATGCGCTTTCTGGATGCATGCATGGATATCTTAATCAAAAGTGACATCCTTACAGAGCGTACTACGAAAGAAAGAATAGTATCAAAGCAGAGAGGTTTAGGGAGAGAGTTCCTGAGAGTAGCACCAAGGACTGAAAGATCTGGCACCAGTAGTGGGGCAAATTGCGAACAGAATCATAGGATCAACCCACACAGGAGGAGGCCATTCAGCCCATTGTGCCTGTGTTGTCTCTTTGAAGGAGCTATCCCAATTAGTCTCACTTCTATGTTTATTCCCCATAGCCCTGCAAACTTTCCTTTTCGAGTATGCATCCAACTCCCTCTTGAATCTTACTCTGATCTCCTTATACCTCACCCTGGCATTCCAGGTCACAACAAGTAAATGCCTGAAAAAAGAGTTCTCCTCATCTTCCGTCTGAATCTTTTTCCGGGAAACTTCGCAGAAGGCCAGAGTCAGAGAGAGCACAGATCTGGCGGAGGATGTACAGGTAAATTATGGTGAAGCCAGGAAAGCGTTTGAAGGTAAGGCCTAAAATTTTAAATTCAATAGTTTGGGGCCAGGGACCCAGCATCAATCAGTGAGGACAGAGGTGATGGATGAACAAGACTTAATGGGGGACAGGACATAGTGCTTAATAAGCAGCTGTTTATAAGGGCTGTGGGTGAGAGACTGAAGAATAACCTTACAGAAATCGATTGGAAATTCTCCTTCAGGTTCCTAAACTGAGAATCCAATGACTCCTCTGTCTGCAGTGGTACTGGTGGATTTTATATTTTCCAAAAAAGTGCATGTTTATTTATGGAATTTATTTGCATTGACATTTTTTGGCAACTGCAGGTGTTATTGGAAATTAATTCTGGATGTGAGAGAGAATGTATCTCTGCCAGAGCCCGTTTAATGTCAGGTGGGATCACATTTAGAGAATGCCATAAAATTCAAAGCGTGAAGACTGCCATCACTCACCAGCCAAGCAGGATCCCGCTCTTCTGTTCACACTGGAACTGCCACCCTCCTCCACTCTCCATATGTAAATGACACTGGTTATGGGCTGTTAGGCTAGGGGTCTCTGGCCTCAATGGACTCCCCTGCTGGCTACCATATGTATGTCTGCCTGCGGATGCCAGCATGCGGAAGATGGTGGTAAGCCCCAGGAAGTGGTGGTAAGTTACCATGTTATGGGAGAGGGCCTTGAGGCAGTCTCCGTTCCCTCTTAGGGGCCTCAAAGATGCAGCAGCTGAAGGATGGTCTCAGCCAGAGCAGACATTCTGATCTTTAAGAGTGGTTTCTGCCCCTTTAATTCCCTCATCAGATATTCTGGTGCAGCAGTAGCATCCCCATTGGAATTTCCTCGCTTGCTTTGGTGGACGCCTTCTGGAGTCTTCCGCGGGTCAAGGCTGAGCGGGCATGAGGTTCGAGTGCCGCAATTCTGTCCCTGAGAGGAAGCGCCAGGCCACTGAGTCTAGAGGTGGTGAAAGCGTGGATCATGGTTTCAGTGGCATAGGGATGGGTACAGTAGAGACAGGCGATACTGAGGAACTTCAAATGGGTTGGCTTGGTGATAGACAGGGGGCTGGACATTTTGTACCCCCACTGGGTGTGTTTTGATTGTGGGGTGGGGTGGGGGGGGGGGTGGCATGTATAATAGGGCGGGTGCCCACCCCAGCCCACCCCATCACCTTCCCGCCCACCCCCCCAACCTCACCCCCATAATACGAGGGGTACGTGGGAGCCAAAATAGGCAGCTCGCCACCCCCCCATATTCGAATAAGTAATCAAGGACAATTAGGCTTGTTATCAAGCCAATTAACCCTGACAATACGCTGCCCACTCCACAAAATGTTAGGCAGGAGCGGGCAGCACCGATTTTCAAAAAAAAGCTCTTCAAAGGGTGGGAAGGAAAGAGAGTTCGCTTTTTGGGGTCTCTCCTTTGTCGATCGCGCGGCGGCTCCACCAAGGTCGAGCCTTTCCTACCCGCCCGTAGCCCTGCCCGAGACCCTGAACTTGCCTGCTTCAGGGGCCCCGTGGCCCTTCTTCTTTGTCCCCCCTTGCAGTCCCCGGGAATGGTGGAGAGCCGCCGGCCAATGGGATCGGCCGGCAGGTACCGAGGGCGGGACTTCATCCTCTGGGAGGAGCGGAAGCCCCACTTGGCCCTCGTTTAGCCCGCCCGCCCTCCAGCGCTTCATAGCTGCGAGGCGGGTCGAAGTGGAGCATGTCGGTTCCACGCCGACTTTGCTTCCCGGGGGAGGGGCGGGGTGGGAGGGGGTGAGGTGCTGTCGTGGGGGGTGAACCAACTGCACGTCCCCAAAGCGACCCCCCCACCCCACCCCTGGCCTTATTCAGCCCAGGGTGTGGGGTTTAAAGCTCAGTCATCGGGCAACAGGATGCTCACTTTTTAGGTGGCCTGTTTCAGCCTGAGGTTTTGGCCAAGCCAGGGATGGGTGGGGGGGTGGGGTGGTGGGGATACGGTGAAAGCAGCGGCAGGAAATAGTTATTGCTGGATATCTGACTTAATTGGCAAAATCAGGAACACTAAAAACAGAATTATCTTGGGTGCAATCACTTGTACCTGCTCACCATCCTCTCTGCTTTGTTTGAAGTCTTGAGAATCCACACATTCTGAATGGTTGATTTCCTAACAAGCCTCTCAGGAAATTGAAGTTGCTGTATTCATGAATTAAATCTGTTCTACTTGAGGGAGTATAAAGGCATAATGAATGAACCTACTGGCATCCTCTTCAACTCCGAAGCCATCAGACGCATTCCAATGAGTGGGAAGACGTACGCAGTGTAAGTGTGTCTGTAATTTTAGTCTTTTGTAGGGCTGTTAGATATCATGGAATCCATTGATCTGCGTGCCCCTGAATCTTAAATTCGCAATCTGTGGAGATTGTAACATTTAAAGTACAGGATGTTCCAATTCTTGTTACATTGGTTTCTGCCTAGTAACAAGGGCGGGACCCTCTGGGAGTGTTTTGATAGGTCACCAGAACAGTTCAAGGGTCAGTGAACAACTCTTTTTGAGACAGTCAGTTTGAGGCATGTGGCCAGCCAAGAAGTGTCACGGGAAGAAACAGCAGGACATTTAGAAAAGCTTAGCGCAATCAAAAAGAGTCAACATGGTTTTGTGAAAGGGAAATCATGTTTGACAAATTTGCTAGAGCCCTTTGAAGATCTAACAATCAGAGTTGATAAAGGGGAACCAATGGATGTAGTGTATTTGGAGTTCCAGAAGACATTCGATAAGGTGCCACATAGAAGGTTTTTGCACAAGATAGGAGCTCATGGTATAGGGGGTAACATATTAGCATGGATTGCGGATTGGTTAACACACAGAAGACAGAGAGTTGGGATTAATGGGTCTTTCTCAAGTTGGAAAGACGCAACTAGTGGAGTGCCACAAGGATCAGTCCTAGGGCCTCAATTATTTACTATCTATATCAATGACTTAGAGGAGGGGGCAGAGTGAAATGTATCCAAATTTGCTGACAATACAAAAATAGGTGGGAGGGCTTATTGTGATGAGGACATAAGGAATCTACAAGGGGATATAGATAAGGTTAAGCGAGTGGGCAAAAACTTGGAGCTAAATGTAGGAAAGGCCATTCACTTTAGTAGGAAGAGTCAAAAGGCAGACTATTATCTAAATGGAGAGAGATTCTAAAAAATTGCAGCACGGACGGATCTTGTGCATGAAACACAAAAAGTTAGCATGCAGGTGCAGCAAGTAATTAAGACGGCAAATGGAATTTTGGCCTGTATTGTTAGGGGGTTGGAGTTTAAAAATAGGGAAGTCTTATTACAACAGTACAGGGTGTCAGTGAGGCTGCACCTGGAGTACTGTGTACAGCTTTGGTCCCCGTATTTAAGAAAGGATATACTGGCATTGGAGACAGTTCAAAAGAGATTCTCTAGGCTGATTCCTGGGATGAAGGGGTTGACTTATCAAGAATGACTAAACACGTTAGGCCTTTATTCATTAGAGTTTAGAAGAATGAGGGGTGATCTTATTGAAATGTACAAGATTCTGAGGGGGCTTGACAGGGTAGATATTGAGAAGATGTTTCCACAATTGGAGGAATCTCGAACTCGGGGACATAGTTACAGGAAAAGAGGGCACTCATTTAAAACTGAGATGCAAAGGAATTTCTTCTCTCAGAGGGTAGTGAATGCCTGGCATTCTCTACCTCAGGAACTTGTGGAGGCTAGATCACTGTAAGTATTTAAAGAGGAGGTAGATAGATTTTTGAAATATCTGGGAGTTGAGGGCTGAGAGGAGCTGGCACGGAAAAGGAGTTGAGGCCTGGGGCAGATCAGCCATGAACTTGTTGAATGGCGGGGCAGGCTTGAGGGCCGCATAGCTTACTTCTGCTCCTATTTCTTATGTTCTTATGTACATGGGGGCAGAAATATCTCCCAGTTAAGTTAGAGAGCTGTGGGAGCAGACTTCAAGTAAAGAGAGCCATTGCAGCAAAGGTACCCCTTTGGAGCAGTGGTGCTTTGCTTGGCACAGCCATGGATCTGAAAGTGTGCTTGTAAGCTAACGTTGAGTGTACCCGGGAATCCAGGGTGAAGGAATCTCAGAAGGCGAGATTGAAACATTGTGAAGTAGGCCACTGTTAAAGCTGTCTGAGTGGATGTGACTTTTGGAAAGAGTTCCAAGGAGAGGTCTTCAAAGGTGAAGCTGAGAATCCCTTGTGGGTCTCCACGGATATGGATCACCCCAACGGCTGTGTCTCAGTAGAGGATCCCCAACCCAAGCATTGATTCCGGGCATTGGCCAGGTAATGGTATTACCCACCATAGTAATATATTTCCACTTCCAGAAGCAGGAATTGCATTGTCCAAACTCTCTCTCTCTATTTGTCTTTCTCTCTTCTATATGTGTCTGTCCATGTCACCCAATCAATCTGTCTTGATCAATGTCCCTACCTTACCCCAAACCATTAGAGACAAGTTATCTGGTCATTCGGTGATTTTGCTGTGTGTGAGTTGGTTGAAATATATGCCTGCATCAAAATTACTGATCTTCATAAGTAATTCATTTTTTTGGGCCTTCCTGAAGAGATGAAAGGTAATATAGAAATGCCGACTCATTCTTTCTTTAAATAAACAAGTCCCAGCCACAGGCCAATCTCTGAACAATACTTAATAAACAGAATCAATCAGGTTTTGAAAAGTCAGATGGACAATAAAAGGCAGGGATTGTATTCAATTCAATTCATCACAGGCAAAACTCAAAAGGGGCAGTTTTCTTGTGGTCGCCCCTTGCCCAGGATCTGTACAGACACAACACACCAGAACTGAACCCTGTCTGGCATGCAAAGCCAATGTTCACAACAGGTAGCATACATAGTAGGAGATGACAATACATATTGACACTGTTATAAACGCTCAAAACCTTGTGGTAACAGCTAGCCATTTCATTTTCAGACCTTCTACAATCTTTTGTCAAAGACGTACAAAGCAATACAAGAAAAACCACTGGAGTGCAATCACTTCTATGTACTTATTCACGTCAGGGAGGCATTTGCATGCAGTTAACAATAAGCAAGTTTGCCACGTGCAATATCTCAGCTGTAGCTCAGTTGGTAGCACACTTGTCTCTGAATTATAAGGCCCTGGGCTCAAGTGCCACTCAGAGTTGGAACACAAAAAAATCAAGGCTGACACTTCAGTGCAGTATGGAGGAAGTGCTGCACTGTTGGATATGCTCACCTTTGAATGAGCCATTTGCTGATTCATTCCTCAGGGCAGTGCCTTGACCAATTAGGGTCAAGCTGCCTGGTTTAAATTTCAAACAATGCTTGGCAGTTAACTGTCAGCCACCATCATGGCAATGCCACATGCCAACCAATCAGCACTCTCTTCACATACAGTATAAATTGTTGTATTCCCCCTTATATTGGTATTCTTGCAAGTGTCCTGATGAGTACAAAATGGAAAGCTTAGATATGTCTCTTTTTTCAGTAATACTGTACTACCAAACGAATAATTGAGCTGTTAAGCCAAGGCCCCAAGTGCCTCCTCAAGTGAATGTAAAAGATCCCAAAGCACTATCTCAAAGAAGAGAAGGGGAGTTATCCCTGGTGTCCTGGCCATTATTTACCCTCCAATCAACATTACAAACGACGGGTCATTATCACATTACTGTTTGTGGTAGTTTGCAGGGTACAAATTGATTGCTGTATTTCCTACATTACAACAATGACCACACTTCAAAAAGCACCTTATTGACTATATAGCATTCTGAGATGTCCGGTGCTCATGAAAAGCGCTATATAAATGCAAGTCTTTCTTTTTTTTCTTTCTTCTCATTGTAGAACAGTGTTCCTTGCAACTCTCACATCGTACTAGTGAACCTAACATACAGCTCATTCTTTATAAGAATCACAGAAAAATTCTCTCAGTCAGACTTGTCAGCCTCTTCGGAAGGTGGGTGTCCTGGACGTAACCTCAATAGTTCTAGCACTCACCATTGGCAGTCAAATTATGGGACTTGCCCTGACCCCAGAAAATCCACTGATGTCAGCAGCAGAAGGTCCCAGGAAGCACATCCTGCCACATACATCAAGTTGTCCCCCACCCTGTGTTCTTGGCTCCTAAGGCAGGTGTAATTAGCTGCCTAGAGATTGCACATGGAAAGCAAACAACTCGTATGAGTTTGAACAAAAGAAAAACGTAATTAAAGATTCACGAGAGGTAATGCAATTTCAGATTGAACAGGTGGACAAACACTTTGCAAAAAAATAATCTTAAGTCTGCTGTACTAAAAGACCACTGACAGAAAATTAGAGCCAAAGTATTACCTTAAACTTTCAGATGCTGTCAAGCAGTTCTGGTGTTGCACTTATCATATTTGGCAATTTGACAGCAGCACTGTACAGCTCCAAAGCTGTCAAGGGAAGATGGAGGTGTTGCCATATAAATTCAACCCATCAGTCTCAATAAGCTGCATGGTCAGAGAAGATTTGAGAGGCTGAACTTGAAGCCCATTGCGAATGACTGTTATTATCGTTAATGGAAATATCTTCTTGTAGACTTACCTTCTATTTAATATAAAAGTTTAAAATAAAAGTCCAAACAACACAACATACTTCTGAGTGCAACTTATTAAAGGGCCATCACCTGTATGGAAAAGAGATTGGAAAAATTTTCATTTGTTTACTGTTATGGACAGGAGGAGGGTTAATTTAAACAGCACTAATTCCTCCTCTCACCACCCGTCTGTAAACAGAAACGTGCTTCCCCTTTATAAGCAGTGGCGTATTTCCCAACCTCTTGGGGTTACTAAACTCACAGCAAACTTGAGATAGAATGAACTCAAAGGGTTAGTTTGCACACACTCAAAAGGCAGGAGGAGGGTCACAATGTTGACTCCTTTGCATTCATACAGTAAAAGAGGAATAGAGAAAAGAAAGATTTATAGTGCAGAGACCACAGAGAAAAGAAATATTGTTCCACGTGGGTTCCAGAGTCCTGAATCAAAGTCCAATGAGGTATTCCTTCACGGAGGTTGGTGAGCTGAAAACTGCTGCTAGATAATTCACTTTTTCAGAGGTATTGACTTCACATGATGAGATAGGCATGCAGAGATAAATCACTCTTATAGGCAATGATACAGAATTTCCAGTATATGTAGTGTAGATGGGGGAAGGTGTCCAACCTGGGCCAGAATTCCTTGTCTGTGAAGCTGCTTGTCAGATGATAAAAAAGCAGACTGGACTTTGCAGTTCAGCCAAGCAATATTACTGGTTCCACAAGCCAGAGGCCCATGTCACATGATTCCCACTGTCTTTGTCAAAGGGTGTGCATCCCTCATCTTGGTTCCTGAGATTGTTAAATGTCTCAACCATTAAAATTGAATGCAAGGTTGCGGTGCCCCTTGTCTTCACAGATGAGCAGGCTCCTGTTGGTCAGCTTGGGTTATCTAAAAATGCAGATGGACTTTGTATAGTTCTCTTTGAATTTGGCCTGTGCTCCCCCCAAAGGGGTCGTTAGTGGCTCTTCAGGGATAATGATGTATGAGTTTCCCCGATACTGCCCGGTGGCAACAGACAGATATGGATTCAACCATTTTAGGTCTTTGTCCAATTTGAAATTTTTATAGATAACCTTGGGCATATCTCTATATATTTTAGAAAAAAAAATGATAGTCCCTCACATTTACAAACATGTGCACACAATAACCCATTTTAACATAACATATTGGCAAGAAAGAAATGGTTGCATTTATCTAACACCTATCATTACCTCAGGCCGTCTGGAATGACATCCGGTCAATTACATATTTTTATAGTCATCGATGTAACGTAGGAAACGTGGCAGCCAAATTGTACACAGCAAACTCCCACAAACAGCAAGGTGATAATGACCAGATAATCTGTCTTTTTTAGAAATGTTGGTTGAGGGATAAATATCAGCCAGGGCACCAGGGGGAACTGCCCAGTTTTTCAAAATACTGCCACGAAATCTTTTATGGCCACCAGAAGTGACAGAGAGGACCTTCTTTTAACATCTCATCCAAAAGAGGGCATGTCTGACAGTACAGTACTCCCTCAGTACTGCACTGGAGTGTCAACCTGGGTCATGTGCTCAAGTCTCTGCAGTGCGACTTGAACCCACAATCTTCTGACTCAGAGGCAAGAGTAAAATGATGATGTTAGGTGATTCGATCTTCTTCTTTGCTGGAAGGTTTTACTAAATGACTTTTTCGTAAACAGCCAACCAGTGTTAATTAGGGTGTCTCATGAAATGTGAAGATGAGACTTGGTGCTTTTCACATGTAAGTTTACTGGGACCGGAAGTTGCCCAGGTGTTGCCCTGGTTTCCCGGCACAACCAAAGGCAAAAGGTTTTCGGAACTCCTGGAGAAACTATGTAAGTGGTCGTTTTCAGCCACTCATGCGGTTTCACTGTAGGAATCATCAACTTCCCTGACTAAGTTATAGCAAGAAAGGACATATAGGCCTATATAGAATTCAGGGCCCTTGTGTAAAGTCCAGTCTTTAAATTATAGACCTTTCTTAGAAATTGTTCGAAACAGCTCAATTATCACAAGATTACAAGGCAGTTATAAACGAGGAAGGTCATTCAGGCCATCACCAGGCAGGGAGAACCCCTCTATAAGTAGCATTCAAACATTTAGATACTTGATCACTATATGTTGCCGGCTGCCACATTATTTTCAAAATGCCTGAGTTAGACGATCTCAAGAAGCTAAACAGAGTTGGGTTTGGTTAGTACAAGTATGGGTGATTGGTATAAATTAGAATGGGATAATACCAGTGGTGTAATATTATACAAGATACAATTACATCATTTCAAGCCTGAAAGTCATGTTTTACTGGGAAACAGATCCAACTAATGGGAGGGTCACTATGTTAGTATCTTAAATATTTTTATTTTTTAAAAATTGGCATGTCTACTATTTTGCAATACGTAGCACACAAAGCAGATCTCCCCCTCACAGTATGGGGAAACAACCATCCATTTTTGGAACCGTTGTGAATTACTGAAGAGCCTGTGAAAAGATAGCAGCTGGATAAACAACCTCTTTCAATAAGCGATTTGACAGGGTACACTGAGAGGCTTACTGGCATCAAAAAAGAATAATTTCAGAGTTAGCAGAGTAGGGGATCTCATCCTTAGATTCCTGCTGCCCACTTTGAAGAGAAGGATATATATATTTCCGCACCAATTTTGAATTACCGGTGGTATGGTGGTCAGTGGGGTTGGGATATGCAGTGGCACAGCGGTAATGTCACTGGACTAACAAATCTGAGGCTCTGGCTTATTCTTTGGGGGGGGGGGGGTCAGTTCAAATTTCAGCCTGGCAACTGTTGGAATTTAAGTTCAATTAATCAAGTCTGGAATATAAAGCTAGTCTCAGTGATAGTCACCATGAAGCCCAGCAGGTTCACTAATGTCCTTTAGGGAAGGAAATCTGCTATCCTTACCTACTATGGTGTACATTTGACTCCAGACCCACAGCATTGTGGTTGACCTTTAACTTCTCTCTGAATTGGCCAGTTCAAGGGCAATTGGGAATGGGTAACAATGCCAGCCTTGTCATGATGCCCACATCCCATGAAAGAATAAAGAAAAAAATATCCTGTTATCAACCTGAAGTAATATGTACTGGACAATTGGGTTAGTTCACTGTGATGCCATGATCTGTCCAGTTTGTGCACCAAATGCTCCTACTTGCACTGTTTTTCTTATTTTTCACTATCCATTTCCTAACTGTTGTAGTGAATGGTGGATGTAGAACAGGCATCTGTGCCTAAAACCAAGGTGATTAAAGCAGATAAGATCAAGAGAGATAGGAGCTGGAGTAGGACACTCAGCTCATCCTGTCTGTTCTGCTATTCAATAAGATCATGGCTGATCTTCTACCTTATTCTCCACCTTCTCGTATTTTACCCCCCAGATCTCCGATGCCTTCAGTATCCAAAATCTATTGACCTCTGCCTTGAATACACTCAACTATTGGGTATCCACAGCTCTCCACAGTCGAGAATTCTGAAGATTCGTTAAATTCTCAATTCAGAGTTGGATGGTTGTCTTCCCCATATTGAGTGAAGAGATTTCTCAATATCTCAATCCTAGATGCCACTCAGCTCTATTCTGAAACTGTGATCCCTTGCATTAGACTCCCCAGCCAGGGGAAACAGCCTCCAACCATCTACCCTGTCAAGCCCCTTAAGAATGTTATATGGTTCAATAACAGCGCACTAGGGTTAGGGTTGGCATTGGGATCGCCTCTCATTCTACTAAAATTCTGGGGAATATAGGCCAAACAAAGATACACGCTTTTAGCCTTTAAGTCATTACTGCCATAAATATATTTCATAATGAATATATGTAATAATAACTGAGGACGATATGATTTTTAACAAAAAGAGTGCAGCAAGCCATTTTTGTGATTGACTGCTTCACAAGCTTTGCAATCCACCCTGGATCAGGTGGCATTTCTAGGGCCATCTGTAAAGGAACCTCCCTTTACCAGCAGGCCAAAGAATTGATGGTAAATTGCTTTTAAACTCAAAACAGTTTGCAGCTTCCCTCCCCCACTTTGGAGCAAGTGCCAATTACAAAGTGGTAATTCCTCCCAATGCCTGTGCAGAAAAATTCAGCTGAGGTCGAGCAGGTAAGGTGGGCTCTCCGACCTATTCTAAGACAATGGGACAAGGTGGATCAGGGTCAATTTTTCCTATATTCTAACAACGATTTTAACTCGTTTATTTTAACACATTAGTACATTCATTGCCCACAATTTCCATGCATGGATTGTGCCTTTTTGTAATCTTCCAGTGGGCTGTCACTTACATTGACGAGTACCTTTAAGAATTAATGCCAGTTTCTTTCACATATCAGGCCCTTCAAGTTCCGTCTAGTATTTTGGGTTCAGTTTGAGAGAAGCCAGTTTAGTCACCGTCTAATGCATTTGAAGCCAAGGTCTGCATTGAACAAAATATTCTTTCCAGTGATCGACAGGCCTAACACCTAAGTGTGAATCACCAAATGCAATCACTGTAATGCAGGCTTGAATACAAAATCTACAACCTATTTGGTTATAGTTTGTTAAAACAAAGATATGAGCAGAGCCTCAAGTAAAGCCTTGAGCTGATCATAGATTCAGAGGTTAGAATAATAATAGCTGAATTATATTCTTATATGTGTTTTGTGAATGGAGTTAATAAAGTTCCATGTTAGATACAACACTGTGATCTGGACTGTTCTTTTCACTGTCATTAGTCAAGTGCAAAATGAAGTTAAACTCTTATCTGTCACGGATTGTGTACTTGTGCTGAGAAAGTTTTTCATGTAGCAGTATTATTGCACTAACTTTGACCATACTAATCATACTGTCCGTGTTAATTCTACCAGCCATCCAGTTATTGGAATGGAGTCACTCAACAAGAACTCATTAAAAAAAAGTAGCAAGAGCTGTCAATATGATCTTTACAGTGCCTCACTTGAATTACAGTCACGTAGAAACAATATTGGCCCAACCAAATCTCATTAATTTGGAGTTGTGTGCAACTCTGGGACTACCGTTTAAATGAGTTTCCAAAGATCAGCTTTCTAACCGATGTCAACAGATATATTTAAGCAGCGATGGCAAAGAGTGGTAAGAATTGTACCTACAGCCTCAATTGTGTCAACATGGGAAATGCTGAACATAGCTTAAGGGCTAATCTGCTCCTGGCACAAAACTGCATGCTTCTGGAGCCCAAAGTGGGAATTGATTTTGATGGCCTGAATTTCCATATGCTCGATTTCAAACTATACAAAGATAAAGATTTACCTGAAGGATTGCACCAATAATGAGGGGGTAAAAATTATGCTAGATCACAGTTGTCACTATGAAGCAGCATTAACAGAGCTCTGAGAGCAGCCTTCTATTCATTTCTCAAGACTGTCGAACATGCATGATAAAGGGTAGATGATATTAAGAAAGAGAAAATCGAGAAAAGCAAACAAACTGTAAAGATGATGATTGACTGCCAGGGAAATAGAAGCTTCAACTCAGAAATTCAATATTGACTTTTATTCCAAATCACCCTTTGAATAAAATCCACTTGTAAATGCCCAAATCCAGGTGGACTTATCTGGACTCAGGTACCATGCAGGGTGAGTACATTTGTATGAAGGGCACAAAGGTTTCAATCCTCAAGCAGAAAGCTTCACAGCTTGAGATTCAGCTGGAGATAATCCATAATGTCCTCTGGAGCAGACAGTCCAGAGAGCAGTCACCCTGAAAGTTGCTAGGAGTGGAGAAGTTGATGAAGGAAACTAGGTGACCATCGGCAGACAGGGTATAAAGCAACAGGTGAGGGCAACACAGGAACATAGGAGAAGGAGTGGGCCATTCAGCCGATCAAGCCTGCTCTACCATTCAAACAGGTCATGGCTGATCATCTACCTGAAGGCCATTTTATCCCCACTATCCCCATATCTCTTGATGTCATCAGTATCCAGAAATCTATCAGTTTCTGTCTTCAACAAGCTCAATAAATGAGCTACCACAGTCCACTGGGGCAGAAAATTCCAAAGATTCTCCAAATGTGAGTGAAGAAATCCCTCCTCATCTCCATCTTAAATAGCCTTCCCCTTATTCTGAAACTGTGGCCCCTGGTACTAAACTCACAAGCCAGGGGAAACATTCTATCCACACTTATCTTGTCACGCCCTGAAAGAATTTTGTAACTTTCAATGAGATCACCACTCATTCTTCAAAATTCTAGAGTATAGTTTCCTCAACCTCTCGTCATAGGACAATCCCCCATCCCTAGGAGTAGTCCGATGAACATCCATTGCACTCCCTCCATGGCAAGCTTATCTTTCCTTAGATAAGGAGACCAAAACTGTACTGGTGCAGTTCCGCCAAGGTTCTATAAATTGCAGCAAGACATCTTTACTCCTGCACTCAAATGCCCTTGCAATGAAGGCCTCTTTATTAATATTAATTTCTTCCAGCCCCTCATTTTCACAAGTCACAAGTAAGATCAGCTGCAGAGGTGGATTTGTCTGATAGATTTACCTGTTTAGGCACCAGTGAAGCCTTCAAAAGGAAATAATATGAGTTTCAGAAAGGGATTGTGAAAAATATTCAAGGGAAATCAAAGCTTTAATGAACAATTAAGAAATGGTGGATTGTTAAACGTGCAGTTTATATCTATTTTCATTGTGGAAGAAGTGGACAAAATACCAATGGTACAAAGAAGCCTAAAAGTAAATCAAGGGGAGAAACCAAATGTATTGAATATAATTGAAAGTGGTAGTGGACAAAATAATTGGACTTAAAATAAGCAATTCTCCAGGATCTGATGGGCCTTCCTTGGAATATTTTTTTAAAGAAATAGGTGAGAAAATTGCAGTTGTGTCAGTCATAGTTTTCCAAAGATCTCTAGATTTAGAAATCGGAAACTTCCAATGCCATTCCATTAATTAAGAAAGGAGGGAGGAAGAAACCAAACAATTACAGACCCATCAGTTTAACATTCTCCAGTCGTGGAGAAGTTACTGGAAAATACCATCTGAGACACAGAGGATAATGTTAAACCACAAAAATGGGCTGTGTGGAAATCAAATATGTTGAACATTTCAAACAATGTTCCCAACCCATCTCCAAGCCACCTGTCAGTCTGGTCTCATGGGTGATTGGGCCTTTGAGAGAACTTTTAAAGAGGGCATGTACTTCCATTTTAACTGCATTTTTTTACTTCTATCCACTGTGTGCTGGGTTTCTCTGTTCTTGGGGAACCTGACAGGTAAAAGGAGGAGAGAAAGACCAGATCCATGAGGCAAGTGCCTTTGCAGCACTGCTTGTGGGCCAGGAGGAGACATGTTTCCTTCAGGCCCATCAAGCTAAACCTGTTAACCACCTTCCCCAACAATCTGTCTAACATTCCCCCCACCCCACCCCCTCTTAAGATCATCAGCCCCCCAATCTACCACCTGACTCCACCACCATCACTAACTATATCATCCCTTACCCCGTTATCTCCATGCGCTACACCTCTCCCACCCACCCCAGGAACTATCATCATCAGTGAATTCCCACAAACAAACTCTATCTACCCCTACAATCATCGACACCTCCAACAATCTTCTACTCATCACCCTGTGATCACAAATACCCCAACCACATTCTAGGCTAGCAATGTCAAATGAGCACATGGACACATCGCTATCGATACACAAGTAGTGCTCAAGAAAGCCATAGACATTTGTACCACATCTCGATACCATGGCAGCCATTGAACTTATGAACTCAGCAAATTGTGCAGCTGAGTTCAGTTTTAACAACACCCTGTATGCCTAAATAGATGGTGTTGCTATGGGATCTGCTCTAGGCCCAGCTCTTAAAAACACCTTTTTTAGGTTCCATGAAAAACATGTCTTCAATGAAATGACACCTAACCTTTTACCCCTTGCATATTTCCAATATGTAAATATACGTTTGCTATACTTGAATCTGTAGCTGCATGTAAGAATTTCCTTAATTGGTTCCATCCTGTGCTCAAAGTCACCTTTGAAATGGAGCAGTCAAATGAACTCTCTTTTCTTGACCTACTAGTTGAGAAATCTGCCAGGGGTTCTCTACTATTGTCTATCACAAGCCTAGCTGCACTGATCAATGTGCATGTTGGGATTCTTACAGTTCCACACGTTATAAGATTGGCCTTATTGGCAACATCACAAATAGGGCCTGAACCATTTGCTCACCATGCAAGCTTGATGCTGAAATAGGGCACATCAAAGGCATCCTGTGGGATAATAGCTACCCTGATCAGATCATTGCTTGCTGTCTATCACGTAAACTCATGAATGGGCCTAACGCTGTCACCTTCGGTCCTGAAAAATGCCCAGACTACCTCAGTTTACCCTGGAAGGGTAAGGTGTTTCAAAAATTCGAGCAACAGGTGAAGCTAGCTGTTTCACGCTGCTACTATGCAGTAGCAACACGAGTGGTGTTCACCTCTAACAGGATGCTGCCGTCAAACCAAAAAGACGTTCTGCTTATCACACAAATGAGTAATGTGGTATATGAATTTCAGTGCCAGTGTGATTCCAGGTATATAGGCCTATGTCCCAAGGACTGGCGGATCATATCAAACAGCAATAGGCAAATGGCCATGCTTGCAAAATTCAAAACATAGCGTCTTACATGAGATGTGATTCTGTGATTGGACAACATTCGTTAAACAATTCTGATTGTGCTAAGAACTATACTGACAACTAATTTAAGGTTATCAGTTGGGCTCGCATGTGGCAGATGGGGTGACAATCAAAAGCGGGCTGCTTTGCCCTGGACGGTGTCAAAGTTTCCTGAGTGTTGTTGGAGCTGCACCCCTCCAGGCAAATGGAGAGTGTTCCACCACACTCCTGGCTTGTGCCTTGTAGATGGTGCACAGGCTTTGGGGAGTTAGCATGTGAGTTACTCGCTGCAGGATTCCTAGCCTCTGACCTACTCTTGTAGCCATAGTATTTATTTGGCTAGTCCAGTTCAGTTTCTGGTCAAAGGTAACACCCTGGATATTGATACTGGGGGTTTCAGCAATGGTAATGCCATTGAATGTAAAGGGGCAATGGTTAGATTCTCTCTTGTTAGAGATGGTCATTGCCTGGCACTTGGGTGGTGCAAATGTTATTTGCCACTTGTCAGCCCAAGCCAGGATATTGTCCAGATGTTGCTGCATTTGGACACGGACTGCTTCAGTAGCTGAGGAGTCATGAACCGTGCAGAACATTGTGCAATCATCAGCGAACACTGGTTAAGCATTTACTGGGAGAGCAGTATAGTACATCTAACTTCTACCCCTGATGCTCATAGACTGACGACAAGTTATGGGACTAAGACATTCCATTCTGTCCATGTGGTATTGATTGTCAGTCATTTAAGATTCATCTCCTTGAAGGTGTATGCAAATCATATCTCAACATTGGACGGATATCATTCAGGCTGGTAGCTATATCTATTTTAAAGTTCCGTATTCTTTCTATAACCTTATGTTAATTGATTTTAGTATTAATACCATTTAATTCTGTCAGTTAAGCATCATCTTTAAGACTAAAGATGGTGTAAAGCACTAATTTAGTGTCACTGCCATTTCCTGACCTTTCAGACTGCTAGCTATAGCTCAGTTGGTAGCACTGTAACTGTTGAATCAGAACGTTGTGGGTTTAAGTCCCATTCCAGAGATGCGAGTACAAAAATTTAGGTTGCACTCCAATGCAGTACTGAGGGTGTACTGCACTGTTGGAGATGCTGTCTTTCAGCTGAGATGTTAAACTGAGGTCCTGTGTTCTCTTTCAGGTGAATTAAAAGATCCCATGGCACAATTTCAAAGAAGAATAGGGGAATTATCCCCAGTGTCCTGGCCAATATTTATCCCTCAATCAGCATCACAAAAACAGATTAACAGGTCATTAGCACAGTGTTGTTTGTGGGAGCTTGCTGTGTGCAAATTGGCTGCTGCATTTCCTTCGTTACAACAGTGCCTACACTTCAAAAAGTACTTCATTGGCTGTAAAGCGCTTTGGGATGCCCTGAGGTCATGAAAGGCGCTATATAAATTCAAGTCTTTCATTTTTCTGACCTATCCTTGAGCATCTTTCAAAGGCCTAACAAAGGCTTTGATAGGGCATTCAAATCTTCACGTAGGCGACAGAAGCTTTTTCCAATGCTGCCTCAAATTAACCATTAACCTTGACGAACTGCTCTAATAGCAACCTTTTTTATGGACAAAGACAAGAAATATTTTTGTTTACATCTTACTTGTCTCTGGCCATGACCAGTCACTTTGTCTTCTTCCTATCACAATCCCATCTTTAGAATCTAAGCACGTATGCCTTTCCTGTGTTTTGCTTTGCTCTTAAAAACCTGCCATTTATATTCTGGATCATTTTAGTATAGAATGCTTGCCACAAGCATTGTTAATTATTCAGTCAGTGATAGACCACACAAGCCAATACAGTAATTTCATCTTCATACATTTCTCTGTAATACTCAACAGTAATTATCATTAACTGTAGTTAGGATAACTCGCAAGTCTTTTCTGCTGTTGAAGAATATAACAAGCAGCTCAATTCACACTAGGGATTTTGCTTGGACCTAGTAATTCCTTCAAATCTCCAATTATTCAAAGGTGTCACAGACTGACTGCTAAAGAATCTTCTCAAAATGCTGAAGCTGTTGTCTGTAGCAAGAGTACCCTCTGGTGCACCATCTGTCTCCTGTACAATAGTTGGGCTAAGTTTAACTAAATCAGAATTTCACTTGCCTCTCCTCGCTCTAGATGATACCATGGGAGTCGAATACTGTTACATCCTTTAGATGGCATTTTCATTAATGTTGCAATGTCATTCTGCCGGAATCAAACAGCGGCTGAAGAGTGTTTGCTAAAGGTCGACATTCATACTTGCTAATTTTGTTTGTCTCATATTATACTAGAAATCCACAGTAAAGGAATGGTGATATAGTTCCAAGTCAGGATGGTGATTGGCTTGGAGGGGAACTTACGGGTGATGGTGTTCCCATGCACCTGTTGCCCTTGTCCTTCTAGGTGGCAGAGGCTGCAGGTATGGAAGGCACTGCTGAAGGAGAATTGACAGGTTCCTGCAGTGCATCTTGTATATGGTACACACTGCTGCCACTGTGTGCCAGTGGGAGGGAGTGAATGTTTAAGATGGTGGGTGAAGTACCAATCAATCAGGCTGCTTTGTCTTGGATGGTGTTGAGCTATTTGAGTATTGCAGCTGCACTCATCCAATTAATGATATTGACTAGTACTTAACTTATTGCATATGACATTTTATCATTAAACCAGTAATTTTCTGAGAGTTTTTATAATTATCATTTATTTCAAGAACCTACTTTCTACCAGTTGACAGAATTGCACCAATGATCTATCATTTTGCTATCGGGCATAGTTGAAGTGAGGCAAGACAGAAATGCACTTTGTTGGGACAGAATCCAACATTAACATAGTTCCAGCTTCAATGTTTCATATTAAGTGGCATTATCATTGCTGAATCCCCACTATAAACTTCCTAGGGGTTACCATTGACCGGAAACTGAATTGGACCAACCATATAAATGCTGTGGCTACAAGAGCAGGTCAGAGGTTAGGAATTCTGAGGCAAGTAATTAACCTCCTGACTCCCCAAAGCCTGTCCGCCATCTACAAAACACAAGTCAGGAGTGCGATGGAATACCCCCCACTTGCCTAGATGAGTACAGCTCCAACATCACTCAGGAAGCTCAACACTATCCAGGACAAAGCAGCCTGCTTTTGACTCACACCCCATCTACCAGCTTAAACATTCACTTCCTCTACCACTGGTGCACAATGGCAACAGTATGTATCATCTACAAGATGCCCTGCAGCAACTCACCAAGGCTCCTTCAACAGCACCTTCCAAACCCACGACCTCTACCATCTAGAAGAACAAAGACAGCAGATGCATGGGAACACCACGACCTGCAAGTTCCCCTCCAAGCCACACCCCATCCTGACTTGGAATTATTTTGCAGTTCCTTCACTGTCACTGGGTCAAAATCACGGAACTCCCTCCCTAATAGCATTGTGAGTGCATCTCATGGACAGCAGTGGCTCAAGAAGGTGGCTCACCACCACCTTCTCAAGGGTAATTAGGGATGGGCAACATAATAAAAAGTCCCAAGGTGTGAAAGAGGAGCATTATAAAACAAAATATGACAACGAACCACATACGGAGATATTAACTCAGGTGACCAGAAGCTTGGTCCAAGAGATAGGTATTAAGGGTATCTTAAAGAAGGAAAGAGAGGTAGAGAGACAGAGAGGTGTGTGGAGGGAATTTCAGAGCTAAGGGCCTAGATAGATGAAGGCATGGCCACTAATGGTGGAGCGATTCAAATTGTGGATGCTCAAAGGGCCAGTAACCTGAGAGTGGTTTACAATTTGAATACACACGACTATTTTACATACATTATTCTGAGTATCATTTTGTGTCCCCAGGAATCTAGGAAACCTATTCAATCATTATAATCGGAGTGTGAGCATTAATGGCTATCATTAAGATTCACCTGAGAAGAATGTTACTTTATTGATAAAAACACTTAATATATCATTATGAAAATAATGGCAGCAGGAGTTAATTTGCCAAGTGCTAGAGTGTGAAAATTCTATGGTGCTATCAAATAGAGCGAAAGTGTGTTTCTGTGTATAAGAAATGTTGAAAACTGGATGTGATATCAGTAACCCATTGGATTAGCATGCAATCCTTTTAATCCTGAACCCCTGGTTTCAAATCCAGTGTAGAGACTGAGATGAAAGCATAAAATTCTGGAAATACTTAGCAGATCTGGCAGCATTTGTGGAGAGAGAAATAGAGTTAACAGATGGAATTTAACTTAGCCCACCAGAATGGGCGTGATAGAGGGGGGAGCTGGGAGAATTGGCAGGAGTATCTGCATCAGATTCCTGGCAATGGGAAAACTGTCCCCAATTAAATTTGGGGTGGGAAGGGCCCGATGTGGGAATCTCGCCCACCAGCAGCAGAATGTCTATTAAGCTCACTAATGAGTCACTTAAGAGCATTTATCCCTGAGCCCCCTGGAATTTTGTGGTGGCTCAGGGGTTTAATGAGACTCACACGGTTCTCCCAAGCCTCCCGAAGGTGATTCAGCAAACACTATTGGGTTGCCTGTGGCCTCATAGGGGTGGGTTTCTCGTTCACTGGCACTCAGTGCCTGATCAAAGGACCTGGCATTGGGAAAGGTGGGGTGCTGCTGACAGATATCCCCATTCCATTGCCTTTGACAACCCCCCACCCGCCCCCCAACCCCCAGCAACTCACTCCTTGCAACTCCCATCCTGCCCCCCAACCTGTGGGCAGGGATCCAGCAATGATTCCTGGTGAAGGCTTGGAGCATTACTAGCAGTGCCCACCACTCCCAGTCCAGCAATGGAGAGCTGCTGGCTTCTGATTGGTCGGTGGTGGGGGGGGGGGGCGGGGGGTGGTTGCGCAGGGAGAAAGATTTCTGCCCCCCAAAATCCTAATCTACCTTGGCCTCAAATGCATTTAATTGTATCAGACCTCCCCCATGGAAGCGACATGGGGTTTCCACCAGTTTGAGAACTGTGGGTGGGGGAGGGGGTATGTGGACCCCCGTCACAGGAACAGAATTTTTTTTTTGTCCTTGGGATGCGGGCATCACTGGAAAGGCCAGCATTTGTTGCCCATCCCCAATTGCCCTTGAACTAAGTGGCTTGCCAGGCCATTTGAGAGGGCTGTTAAGAGTTAATCACGTTGCTGTGGGTCTGGAGTCACATGTAGGTCAGACCAGGGAAGAGCGACAGATTTCCTTCCCTAAAGGACATTAGTGAACCAGATGGGTTTTTACAATAGTCGATGATAGTTTCATGGTCACCATCACTGAGACTAGCTTTCAATTACAGACTTTATTAATTGAATTCAAATTCCACCAGGGATTTGAACACATGACCGCAGAGGATTAGCCTGAGCCTCTGGATTACAAGTCCAGCGACATTACCACTATGACCCCATCTCCCAAAATGTAGCCAGCATTTCAGGTCTGTAACCTTTTTTTAAAACTCGTTCATGGCCATCGCTGGCTAGGCCAGCATTGATTGTCCATCCCTAAATGCCCTTGTTCAGAGGGTATTTGAGAGTCAACCACATTGCTATGGGTCTGGAGTTACATGGAGGCCAGACCAGGTAAGGACAGCAGATTCCTTCCCTAAAGGATATTAGTGAAAAAGATGGGTTTTGATGGCAATAGTTTCATGGTCATCATCAGACATTTAATGCAGATTTTTTTTTTATTGAATTCAAATTCAAATTGTGGTAGGACTTGAACCCAGATCATGAGGGGCCATTACCCTAGGTCTCTGGATTGCTAGCCCAGTGACAATACCACTGCCCCCCCCCCCCAACCTTTTGTCAGACCTTTCTGATGAAGACCCAGTGATGACATACAGCCCCGTGAGCCTCCGCCAACTATTAAAGAGTTTCCCCAATTGGGAATAGTGGGATCAAGTATCCTGGGACACTTCTGTACTCTTTCAAGATCTCTTCCCAAACAATTCAGCTCGCCAAACGGCCGGCGGGAAGATAAAGTTTGAAGCCGCTCTTGCAGATGATTGCTTAACAGATCCACCCACTTGCTATTTTAATGGCAGCATGAACACATTTTATTTATTGATGACACCAGCTGCCATTTCAATCCGTAGCCTTCTCTGCAGAGTAGCTTTTGCATTTCTCACCTCTCAGGGTGGCAATGTGTATGGTGCTTTGCCTCTGCACTAAATCCCTGGAATTCACAGACTGAGAGGTGAGGTTTGCCACACTGTCGGGGTATTGAAAGGATTGCTGCAGCACACTATATGGAGCTTTTTCCTATTTTTTTTTCCCCAAACGACCGCATATCGCTCCCCTGTTCCTCCACCACCCCTTCTCCCACACTGCAATGAGTAATAAAGTTCTGGCAATTCAAGTCCAAATAAAATGAATGCTTATAGTAATGGGAACTGCATCAATCGCTCTTTATTCTGGAAATTGAAGCAAACAGATCTTAACATTTGCAAGCTTTTATTGTGTCCCCGGATTGCTGTATCGCCAAGTGATTGATGCTGGTCCAACAAATGGAAAGTAACCTTGACTCACTGGGCTATATACACTGCGCATGGGAGAATGTATAAGTGGAAAATGTTGCTCTTTGCAGCAATTACCGTCAGCAAAATATAGTTTCATTAAGATTGCACCAGCCATGAGGACGATTGCAATAACACCAACATCTTAAATTTCTATCGTGCATCAACATAGGGATATGGCAAGAGAAAAAAAAGCAGGCACAATAGGAAATAAAATAGTGGACACAGAAACCAGGAAGGGGAGATTAGCAGTTTGTTTTAGAGATAGGTTTTGAGAAGATTTTAAACATGCAATGAGGAGCAGTGAGGTGGAAGGAATTCAAGAGAGCAAGATGAGATGGCAGAAGGCCTGTATGAAGCAAAGAGGGGAGAATGCCCAAAGGCCGAGAGAATGAAGGGTGGAGTAAATCTGGAGAAATGTTGCAAAGATAGAATGTGGAGAGGATATGGAGGGATTTGCCTATGAGGATGAGTATTTGAAGATCAGTGCAACTGGAACAGGGAGACAATGTAGAACAGAGAGAAGATTAATGGGCAAGTGGGACTTAATGCAGGGCAGCTTGAGTTGGATTTTATGGAAAGTGATGAATGGGAGGTTAGCAAGGAGAACGTGGAATGATTGAGTGCAGAGTTCTGGCTTTAACAAGGAAGCAGATGTTACCCAGGCCGGGGTGACAGAGGAGGAAACTCTATTACTAGAAGGGTGTGCAGGAACAGAAGGACCTGGGTGTATATGTGGATAAGTCATTAAAGGTGGCAGGACAGGTGGAAAGAACAGTTAATAAAGCATACAATATTCTAGGCTTTATTAATAGGGGCATAGAGTACAAGAACAAGGAGGTTATGCTGAACTTGTATGACCACTAGTTAGACCTCAGCTGGAGTATTGTGTATAGTTCTGGGCGCTGCACTTTAGGAAGGATGTGAAGGCAGAAGAGGTTTACGAGAATGGTTCCAGGGATGAGAAACTTCAGTTATGAAAATAGATTGGAGAGGTTGGGATTGTTGTCCTTGGAGACAAGAAGGCTAAAAGCAGATTTGATAGAGGTGTTCAAAATCATGAGTGGAGTGGACAGAGTAGATAGTGAGAAACTGTCCCCACTTGCAAAAGGATCAAGAATGTGAGGGCACAGATTTAACGTGAATTGCCAAAGAAGCAAATGTGCTGTGAGAAAAACTTTTACACACAGCGAGTGGTTCGGGTTTGGAACATACTGCCTGTAAGTGTGGTGGAGGCAGGTTTAATCGAGGCATTCAAGAGCGCATTAGATCATTATTTAAATAGAAACAATGTACAGGGTTATGGGGAAAAAGGCAGGAGAATGGCACTGAGTCTTAATGCTCATGCAGACATGATGGGCCGAATAGCCTCTTTCAGCACCATAACAATTCTATGATTCGGTGAGGTGGCAATAGTATGAATAAAGGTTTCAGCACCACTGGAGTTAAGGTAAGGGCAGAGGTGGGTGATATTTCAGTGATAGGAAGAAGCGGTCATGGTGACAGATGGGATGTGGGACTTGAAACTCAATCTGGATTAAATGGAATTCTAAGGTTTCCATGGTCCAATTTAGTCAAAGCGGCTTCTCAGGGTGGGGTACAGATTGAGAGCCAAGGGAAGAGAGTTTATAACAGCAGTTGAAAATGATGACTTAGCAATTCAATAATGGCACACCATTTTTCGGGTACAAATCAGGCACTTAAACACCCAGTATAGAGGGCAGGGCATGCGTACTCTGGAATACAAGGAACTCCCTGCTCAGTGACAAATTTGGATCAACTTCTGAGCACCTTATCCCTGTATTCTGCTTATGCCACTCAGTGCAGGAAGCTTTGCATCTCTCCTGGACAAAATGGAAGAAGAAAACTTGTTAATTAGTAAGCCAAAAAAATTTGTCCATGACCTCAGGATGTCCCAAAGCACTTTTCAGACAAAGTGTCTTTGAAGTGTAGTCACTGTTGTAACGTTGGAAATGCAGCAACCAATTTGTACACAGCAAGCTCCCACAAACATCAGTGTGAGGATGACCAGATAATCTATTTTTGTGATGTTGGTTGAGGATAAACGTTGGCCAGGACACATCTGCTATGCTGACGACACTGTATTTATGGCATCACATGAAAAAGACCTGCAAAATTATATGATACAGTTGTAAATGAAAGTGGTAGTTATGGGCTTACTCTCAACTGCAAGTCAATGTACAGTATGGTAATGACAAGGAAAGAGGACATTCCAGTATGTTGGAAACAGGTTAGAACAGGTCAATCAATTCAACTATCTGGAAGTACTATAATGTCCAATGTCAAAAGTTGTTCTGAAATCTGATAAAGGATTGGACAAGCCAAAAGTATTTTTACAAAATTAAGCAATATTCTAAGACACGTCAGCTTGAGAACCTGGGTACTGAAGTGTTACGTCTGGTCAGTAATGAATCCTGGATGTGAGGCTTGGAGCATTGGGAAAGAGGAAGAAAAGAAAATCAACAACTTTGAAAAGTGATGCTTTGGAAGGATCCTAAGGATAAGCTGGGTGGAGAAAAATCCTACTAAAGAAGCGCTGAATGAGGCCGGAAGAACAAGAGAACTTTTAAATAAGGTCAGAAGAATGGAGTCCTTGGACAGATTATCTGTGCAGAAGGGTCAGAGCCTAATCACCACCAGAAAGATTAATGGAAGAAGAGCAAGAGGCCAAAAGTGAAGGAAGCAGCTAGACTGGCTTAAACAGAACTCCAAAAACAAGGTCATCCACTGTTGCTATGATTGGAAAGTTGGGAAGAACGCGTTTGCCTATGCTACATGACAACATAGTACAATGGGATCTTTAGCATTCACCTAAGAGGCAACCTGAGTCTCAGTTTAACATCTCATGCACAAGACAACATCCTGGTACAACAAGTCTATGAGTTGGGGCTTCAAACCAATTACTTCTGCCACTCAGGCAAGAGTGCTACCAACAGCTGTCAGACTTGGGGAAGGATAAGCCACAAATTATCACAGTAGTTGTTTTTGTTTCCAAAGCAAAGCAGAATAACCCGAAAATATCCTACCATTGATATATTGGCCACTTTTATTTTTGCTCTTACAATAGGAGGGGGAAATTTGTTAATAAATCCACTATCACAACATATTCAATGCACTAACTTCCAGAGCTTGCAGGGTTTTATTGTGGAAGTATCTGGTTTCCAAGAAAAGGATTTTGGTCAAGCAAAATTACAATAAATTATGAATGGAAATAGTGGACCTAAAATAGAAGCTACTGATTACCATGAGCTTAGTGATGCCTGTGTTTGATTTTAAAAAATGACAGTTTTGTAGTGCTGCATCAAGGCTGTTGCTGTCATTATAAAGCGTCTCTCTTCTACTCAGTAATAAATGCTAGCTTTTATTTTTCAGCTGAATTATTATAGATGGCAGCTGTCTCACAGTCAGACCAGCCATCGCTTACTTTACACCAATTCCTACATTCATTTATTCACAACCAACTTCATCCAATCCGAGAACAATTTTCTTGATTTCTTGAATGCTAAGAAGGTGTGTGCACAAATATTCGTGTTGCTGTGCACAACATAAATTTATCTAAAAAACTATGCACCATAAAAAAGTGAAAGCATCTGTGCTTTGTGATGCATTTTTATACCCCTTACTTGGCATTTTCCCTCCCTCCATTTGCTCTCCCCGAAGGTTTTACCTAGGATCAAACATCTCTAATTCAGTTGTCACCAAGAGCATTTCAGAGCCTGGGGACTGGCATTGTACATTCTATTTCGGAGTGAATTTTGTTTGACAACATAAAATGATTAATACCTTTGTTCAAACTGAAGTGCCAAACTGAAGGAGCTGACTCTGGAGCGGTGAAGCAAAAGGAAATAGCTTCATGACTGACTTAAAACAGAAGAAGTTGGAAATATTCAGCAGGTCTGGGAGCATCTGTGGAGTGAAAAACGGAGTTAATGGGTAAAACTTATAGCTCATTGGGTGGGTGGGTGCACACCTGACCCATCGAGCATAAAATAATGCACTATGGTGTTGGGCAAGCGTCCCAACATGATCCGTGCACTTGCGCCATATTTCAGTCGGTGGGCCCGCTGCTGACAATTAAAGGGCCCATTAAGGCCACTAAAAAGTTAAATTAAAGAAATTTTTCACTGCCTGGCCAACCTTACGGTTGGCGGGTGGGCAAAAAGGCCAAAGCGGCCTTTGCATTTTTTTTGGAAATTTCATCCACGGGCGGGATGAGGCTCCCAAAAGCAAATCAAAAATAAAACAAAAACTTCATCTTTTCACTTAATACCCATGTCCCTGCTCATGTGACAGAGTCACACGAGGGGACATGTTTCATAGCATTTGTAAAATCTTTATAATTTTTTTTTTGAAGTCTGTTATCTCCCTGAGGTAGCCCTCTGCCTCAGGGAGGTTTGCAAACGGCACTCATACACAGGCACAACAAAGTTCCCACTCGCCCTGCAGGCACTCCCCACCACCAACCCCCCACAGCACCCCCCCCCCCGCCACCACCACCACCACCCCCCGCACAGGCACTGGACGAAATTGGATTGGACGAAGCACTCCCCGTGTTTCACGCTGGGCGGGCCTTAATTGGCCCACCAGCCTGAAATTGCCTTCCGGCCCCAATCACGGGCGATGGTCAACTTCCCAATCACCTCCCCCTCCCCCCGCCAAGCCCACCCGACGTGGGTGAAATTCCGCCAGATGTTTCAATTCGATGACCACCCGTCAAAGCTGAGGAAAGATAGAAATGTCATAGGTTTGGAACAAATGAATGGGAAAGGAGAGTGGAAAAAAGCAAAAGGGATGGTCAGTGATAGGTAGGGCATTAGGAGAGATTAAATGACAAACATTTTTATGGCTCAAAAGCCAAAGGGAGTACAATACGTGTAAAGAAACAAAATATGAGTCTAGATGAGGTGTGAATGACTGGATAGGCACAGTCCTAAAACACAGTAAAAGGATTTGGAAAGAAACAAGAGAAAAAAACCGAACCGGCAAAAAAAACCCGTTTGAAACAAAATGGAGGCAGAGGTTATGATCTAAAATTGTTGAACTCAATGCTGAGTCCAGAAGGCTGTGGAGAGCTGAGTTGAAAAATGAGCTGCTGTTCCTCAAACTGGCATTGAGCTCCATTGGAGCAGGTCAAGAATAGAAAGGTCAGGGTGAGAACAAGGTGGAGAATTGAAATGGCAAGCGGCAGGAAACTCAGAGCCCTGCTTGTGGACTGAACAGAGGTGCTCCACAAAATGGTCCCCCTGTCTCTATTTGGTCTCCCTAATGTAGAGGAAGCTTCATTAGAATATTGTGAAGATGGAGATTATTTTTTAAAATATTTTTAGGAATATGGTAGTATCCTGTAAAGAGGACTGAGTGTTTTTGTGTGTGTGTGTGAGTGTTTGTGTGTGTAATTAAACTGGGGGAAGGTTAGTAAAGACAATTTGTCTGTGGGAGCAGGGAGATGAAAGGTAAAAGAGCTAGATGCATGCATTTGTAATGAGAGGCTATGGTGAAGTTGAATGTATGAAGAAATAAGTTGAGTTTGAAATTTGCAATATAAGATAAGTAGGAACTTGATGTTTCAGCTGTTAAGTTTCAAAGGGAGTTTAGAAGTGACAAGGCACTTTTAAGAACATAAGAAATAGGAACAGGAGAAGACCTTTTGGCCCTTTGAGCTTGCTCCACCATTCAATAAGATCATGCCTGATCTTCTTGTGTTTCGATTCCCATATTCCCATCTAACCCCGATAACCTTTGATTCCCTTGCCTAACAAGAATCTAGCTACCTCTGCCTTAAAAATATCAATGACACTGCCTCCACCACCTTCTGAGGCAGAGAATTCTAAAATCACAACCCTCTAAGAGAAAGAATTACTCTTCATCTCTGTCCTAACAGGGCGACCACTAATTTTAAAACAGTGCCACCTAGTTCTGGACTCACCCACAATAGGGAACATCCTTTCCATGTCCACCTTGTCAATACCATTCAGGATCTTGTATACTTCAATCAAGTCGCCACTCACTCTTCCAAACGCCAGTGGAAATAAGCCCAGTCTGTCCAACTTTTCCTCATAAGACAAACCCACTCATTTCAGATATCAGTCGAGTAAACCTCCTCTGAATTGCCTCCAATGCACTTATACCTTTCCTTAAATAAGGAGACCAAAACTGCGCACAGTGTTCGATGTCCAGTCTCATCAATGCCCTGTATAACTGAAGCATAACATCCTTACCTTTATGTTCAGTCCCTCTCGTAATAAAGGAAAGCATTCCATTAGCCTTCTTAATTAGCTTTTACAACTCACAAAGGTTTCATATGTAAACAAGGGAAGATTGTTAAATTTTATTTTACCTGAAATTGGAGGCAATAGAAAGACATGAAAGATATTTGTAGTTTGGAAAAATTGAGTTCAATGTGATGCTTAGAACCATGGAGTCTAAGATCAAAGAGGAAGCAGATATTTAAAGAAAGATGTTTAGTTGAGTTGGATTGACTGCCTGTGGGAGATGTCCTGAGGCGAGCTCTGTGCTGAGAAAAGTCATGAGTTTGAAGCTGCCATCCAGTTTCAAGCCAAAAAAGTCTTTGTTTTTAGAAAGCGGTCTGTTCTTGAACTTCCTACAGTTCCACAGCAGAGTGAAAGAGAGTGAGAAGTCATGCAGTATTCTTTACTAAAGTGACAGCAGTTTTTGCCTTGGGTAATATTACTGGATTTCTGCGTGTTCAGACCAAGTAGGTTTTTGGGGGGATGTTTTGTCAGACTGTTTAACTGTGTAATTTTAATCTGGGGTGCTTAAGTTTTTTTTCTTGTTAATAAATCTTATAATTTTAAAACCCTAAAAGTGTTACTCGGATACTGTGCTTCTGGGATCAGTAGTTTTCCCTTCATTTTCAGAATACAAAAAAAATTAGCTATGATCAGTAAGACAAGTTTCCCCCTGGGATTTGACTTGCTCAGTGAATAATATCAGCTGCCATGGGTCATAACAAATTAGGGGGCTCTTTGCGAGATTAAAAATTCCTTGATTGGTTTGGGGTTTGGGAATCCAAAGGATATGAGTATGAGGAGAGTACTGAACTCGGGAGTTTTGTGTTGAGGGATGTTAAAGTGGTTGGACTGCAACGTGGCTTTGGCAGTCGCTAAGACATTTCTGGGAGTGGGAGGGTATGACTGTGGAGTATTTGAAACCTCTGATTAAAATACAGTTGAGAGAGTTAGCAGGTAAAGTGCAGGTGGGAATAAAAGCAGAATTTCATAAGGCTGATATGGTTAAAGCACTTGCCCAGCATTTAAAGTTGGAAGAGACACCTGGAACTTGTGTGTCACAGATGGAGGTAGGGAGGCTTCAGTTGCAAATGAAGCAGCTGGATATGGAAAGAGATAGGGAAAGGCTTGAACTGGTGGAAAGGGAGAAAGGGATGAAAATAATTGAATTGGAAGAGAAAGAAAAAGGCAGAGAAATGAAAATGCTCGGTTTAGAAAGAAAGGAGAAAGGAAAGGAAAGGAAATAAATAGAAATGAAAAGGCTTGAACGGGGGAAAGGGGAGCAAGAAAAAGAAACGTGAGTAAGAAATGGAAATGCGAAAGCTTGGGTATCAGAGAGAGAAGGAGGTCAGACAGCATTCCCTGGCTAGGGAAAAACTGAGAATAAGGAAAGAAAGGAGAAATGGTGATTCAGATGGTGACTTTGATTCCCTTGAGGAATTTGATTTAACTGAAAATTTTCAAGTTAGTGCCTAAATTTATGGAAGATGGAATTGAAAAATATTTCACCTCATTTGAGACGATAGCTATGAAATTGAATTGGCCAAGAGATGCTTGGACTATAATGTTAAGTGTTTTGTCAGGTGTGGCCATGAATGTGTATGCTTGCTTATCAGAGGAACAATCTGCAGACTACGAGGTAGTCTAGGACTGTAAGAAAGAGACCTAATCTGACATTTGTAGAGTTTGCAAGAGAAAAGGGCATTTTCTGAGATCAATGGTTTAGGGCATTAAAGTTGGACAAGACTTTTGAAAATGTAAGAGAAATTACGATTATGGAAGAATTTAGAAATAGTATTCCAGTAACTTATCAAAACGTTTATATGTAAGACAAAGCAAAAATTTCAGGGAAGCTGCTGTTTTAGCTGATACTTATGTCTTATGGTCTTATAGGTTACGGGCAGAAGGCAAGAGAATGGGGTTGAGAAATTTATCAGCCATTATTGAATGGCGGAGCAGAATCGATGGTCCGAATGGCCTAATTTCTGCTCCTATGTCTTATGGTCTTATGATATTTCACACAGACAGTTGAGTCTGGAAAAGGATCATATGGGAGTCTGCAGGGAAATTGGAGGTACAGAAAATCTAGTGTTTATAAACATGTTGGTAACAAGGAGCCAATTGAAGGGCACACGTCTATTAAAGATGAAAAAGTAGAATGCAGAGGTGAAGGAAGCAAACCTAGTATGTTACCAGCATAACAAGGCATGCAAGATCATATTCTTGGAGGTTAAATGGGAAACCGATTGCAGTGATAGGAACTCGGGAGAGTTCTGTAATTAAAAGTGCTGTGCACATCGAGACCCAAGTGCAAAACAGACTAGTAGTCTTTGTACAGGTGAAAAAGGAAGAGCCAGTATAAGCCAGGGATGTGGGAATGTATTTGCAACCTACCAAAGGAAGTTCTGAAAGGCAGGTTAAAGAGATATTTAAAGATTTTATATACAAAGGGAAAGTATATCCTTGTGTTCCAGGAAGAGCAGAAAAGGCTGTTCAGATTTAAAGAGATACACAGATGAGCCAGTCATTAATGTTATGGGATAGTGCCACCTGCTGTCCGGAAAGGTTACTGCAGGAGAAAGTATTGGTGGAATTCGTGGGGGTTTCAAGCCTATTTTGTTATATAAACAGAATTTAAAAAGTGATTTGAAAACAGGGGAGGTGATTATTGGAGTGGTGGAGAAATTGCCTATGACAGGGGTTCAATTTTTTCTAGGAAATGTTACAGCTGGATAGCAAATATTGACTACGCCTACTGTAGCAAATGAACCTGTTGACATGCGATCAACAGAGGTTTTACAGAAGGGGCATCCTGGATTGTTTCCAGATTGTGTGGTGAGGAGGTCACAGCCACACAAACCTAAGCAGGCAGAGGAAGGATCCAAAAGACAGGAGGAGGATACCGAACCTCAGTTGGCTGGATCTATCTTTGAAAAGATTACTCAGGAAGAGAACGTTGGCGAGGATGAGGCTGAGGTGTTTAGTCCTTTGGAGTTACAGCTGCAGGATGCAGCCTTGAAAGCAGTTATACCAGACAGCTTATCACAGATACGTTCCAGAGTGTTATTCTGATCAGTTAGCCTCTGAGATTTGTGTTGCCCAGTGAATTGCACCGCCTGTGGTTGTAACAATGTTTGAATTGTGACTGTACGAAGCCTTTGGGATGCTGGTGCATTTTCTTTCGTCTTCCATTGGGTGAAATTTCCCTTAAAGAGATCGCTGGAGGAGGCACCAAAACCAACCAACGCGGGTAAGTTTCTTTCCACTTGAATCCTCCTTGGTCAGCTCACAGAGCCAAGAGTCGCTTTCCTGAGGAGCACTGTGTCAGGATGCTGTGTTTCATGAGCAGTGCCTGTTGCCTCCTGGAACAAGGTAACCAATGCTCAGCCAATGACTGTCAGACTCGTCACTGCCCTTAACTCAGGTTCCTTCCAGGCTGTGACAGGAGATATCATTCTCACCTGCCAGTTCTGATGCAAGGTCACGACCTGAAACATTAACTCTGTTTCTCACTGCACAGACCTGCTGAGCATTTCCAGCATTTTCTCTTTTTATTTCAGGTTTCCAGCATCTGCAGTATTTTTTGTTTTTGGGATCATTCACATCTCCCAGCCTCCAGGCTGGAGCTGCATGAGGTCCATCAAGTCTGTATTTTTGGCCAGGAAAACTGGCATATCATCTTCTCCATGGATTCCAACACTCAGAGTGAGAGAGTTCAGTGATATGCAGCCAAGGTTTGTTCTCCTCATGTTCAGAGGGTTATAGGCTTCACTCATATATCCATCAAAGCACCAGAAGACAAGCACTAGCTATAGTCAATACGCAGATTCATTAGTTACACTCGGTTATCGTCCAACTGGCCTGCAATCAGGATCATGCAAGGCTGTAGGAAAAATAGAAAATGCTGGAAAAGCTCAGCAGGTCTGTGGAGAGAATAACAGAGTTGACGTTTCGAGTCAGTATGACTCATCTTCAGTCTGTCGTTGACTCGAAACGTCAACTCTGTTCCTCTCTCCACAGACGCTACCTGACCTGCTGAGCTTTTCCAGCGTTTTATGTTTTCCTTCCAGGTTTCCAGCGTCCGCAGTATTTTGCTTTTATCAGGCGGGACTGTGCCATTTTTGCAGGCAATACTTTTGACATTTCTGTACCGTAAAACCCACCCATTACCTGATTATTTCACCCTTCCAGGAACAGGTGGTGGTGATTTTGGGCTGACCCCTGTTCACACGGCTGATGACCCCTCTCCGTGACCCAACCACGCCTGAACAGCCCAGTTACACTCACAGCCACGGGGCCATGAGGAAAACCATTGAGCGTACCGGTGGGCTATTGAAACTAATGTTCAGGGTGCCTGGGTAGGGGAGGGAGCTCCCTGCAATGCGTACCACACAAAGTCTGCCTCGTCATTGAAGTTTACACCATGGAGCAATACAGGGGCTGAGGAAGTGTCAGGGGCCTGAAATGTGGACTTTATTTTCTCTCTCCACACCTAGCCGAGTACTTGCAGAGCATCTGCCTGTTTTTATTTGGAATCAGATATGCATGTTGGTGGGAAAGATGGTGGCTGCTTGCTTTGGTGATGCTGTCACCTTCTCAATGCAATTCAGTTAGTGCCTCCAGAACAATCTCCCCAAGACTGACATGTGTTTATCAATCAGATTAGCTTATTGAAATCAATATTAGCCGCTTGCTTACTTGCCTAAATATTGGTCCTTAATGTTGCAATCCATTGCAAAAAGCAATCTACTGCTCTACTTATAAGCATAGGTAATTTTGCCTAAGCAAAACCTACATGAACATAGAAATTCACATTAATGTCCCACAGGTATAAGTTTACTAAAGCGCACAAGTCATATACAATTATGATCCAACAATTCTGATACATTAGTCGAAAGTGTTTAGTTAATGGCTCTTTTTGTTAAAATAAAATCAATTGAATGAGATGCTTAGGGGTAAGGTAATGTCAAACGTGACAATTTTCTAATCAAAGCAGATTCATTTTGAAATATCAATTACTGGATGAAGGTTGAAATAATTCCGAATTATTCCATTTCTGGAGCCATCAGCATGATTCAAATCAGACAACAATGTGCGTGTGTCGGCTTCAATAACCATCTGCATCTAAAATGTTATTATTGTCTGGAGCGTGGTAAAGTTATTTCAAATTACAATCCGGTTAAAACACACCTCTGGGAATCATAGTCCAGAAACTGCACCCACACAAATGATGGTCAGAATCCAATGAATTAGAATCCTTCTTCGATAGGTTGGCTGTGCAGATTGGCTCAGCAGGGTTAATGAGACCCTTCATATTGGAAATGCCAACTGATCAATTGTGACTGTGACACATGGCCAGGAATCACCAAGAGGCCCACTCACGTAGCTTGATTGAATTATCCAATAATTTGAATGAAGCAATGTAAATCACACGGCAAAGTGGGGATTTAGTGCTAAAGTATTGAATTATCAGGTCACTTGAGTAAAGATACTAGAGTTTTGCCATTGTGTTCATCTCTGTAACGAAGCTGGGGGGGGTGGTGGTGATTGCACACGGCGCCAGCAGCTACTTTGAGAGCTGCCCGCTCAGAGTACCATCTTGAGAGGGGTGCTTGCATGGGCATGCCCTACTTGTGCCAGATGGAGTTGAACCAGTGCTATCCTGGCATCACACAATCCTACTCATTGATGTGACCCGCCAATGTGGGTGGGAAGTATTTGCTGACCTTGACCACTTCTGTGTGGTCATTAGACTGCTTGTGGCACTGCTGACAGATCCTCAGGGCCAGATACTGGGAATTCACCTCCCTGGCTATCTGTTCCCACTGACCCCTGAGAGTAATCCAGGACCTCCTGACCCACCCCTACCCTGGGGAACCATGGTGTCTCTCCTGCTGTCTACTTCCACCATTAAGGACTCTGGTGGTCCACCTGTGGTCTCAGATTCCCCTATCTTTCCTGATGAGGGGGGAAATTTTCAACAATAAAGCCACACCCAGCAATTGCCTGGCCATAATAGGGAAAAGAAATTCCTGAGCAGTTGGAAGGAAGGGTCTACAGAGTCTGTGGTGAAGGTCGGCGAAGAGAGTCAGAGAAATCAGGAAATGAGTGAAAAGGAAAACAGCAAGTTAAAGAGAAAATTGTTCTGTTCAATGGCAGAATCGTGTCAAAAAGAGCACTGCTCAAAATGGAATTTTTAAAAATTCATTCATGGGATGTGGGCATTGCTGGCAAGGCTAACATTTATTGCTCATTCCTAATTGCCCTCAAAAAGGTGGTGGTGAGCTGGCTTTTTGAATCGCTGCTGTCTGCGTGGTTAGGTGTGTTACTTTGAAGAGAGCTTGCCATGTGACTCATTGCCCTCATCCTTCTAGATGGTAGAGGTCGTGGGTTTGGAAGACCTGTCTAAGGAGCCTTGGTGAGTTGCTGCAGTGCATCTTGTAGATGATACACACACTGCTGTGTCGATGGTGGGAGGAGTGAATGTTGAATGTGTTGGATGGGGTGCCAATCAACCGGGCTGCTTTGTCCTGGATGGTGTCAAGCTTCTTGAGTATTATTGGAGCTGCACTCATCCAGGCAAGTGGAGAGTATTCCATCACACTCCTGACTTGTGCCTTGTAGATTATGAACAGGCTTCAGAAAGTCAGGAGGTGAGTTACTTGCTGTAGAATTCCCAGCCTCTGTCTTGCCACATTATTTATGTGTGTAGTTCTTTATTTTGTCACATTATTTAGATCCGAAGAAAATTCATGCTGAACTTGACACTCTGTTTCTCTCTCCACAGATGCTGCCAGACCTGCTGAGTTTTTCCAGCACTTTCTGTTTTTAATTTCAGACCTCCAGCATCTGTAGTATTTTACTTTTATTTTACATTATTTATGTAACTGGTCCGGTCATGTTTCTTCTTAATTAAGGAAGTCATGCTATGTCAGCTCATTTGCTCTAAAAATATGTTTTAATAAAGAAAATGTTGGCATTGTCACTGCAGTAGGTAGAAAGAGGCTCCAAGAATGACCAACCAGCTCAGCAGATGTGACCAACCTCATACATTTGAAGGGAAGATCGCAAAGGAAGTTCTGAGCTGGAGTGTTCCTCTGGCCCACATCCTGAAACCTTAGGCCTCTTCTGTCCTCCCCCTCAATCCCTGACCAGGATCCCCTTGCTGGAGCACACACCTTGTGCCAGGGGCCTTACCCTTGAGCTCACAGCGATGGTTAGAATCGGATCCCTGAGGCATCGCACTTGATGATGTCAGCCTGAGGTTGAATTGGACCGTGGCCTTCTCTTCCAATAGGGCAGCTCACCTAGTCAGGGGCCTGGTCAATTCAGGTCAGCTCCGATACTGAGCTGGCTTGCAGGTCGGCCCTGGGTAACTGCCTGTATACACGCTGGGGAACTTAATCATAGCATTCCCTGTGATACGGGGAAAGAGAAACACCGTTCAGGATCTCTCAAAGGCAATGGGCAGAATTTAATACCCTCCCCTGTGGCAAGTTTAGTCCCAGGCAGGGGTGGGGGGCATTTAATTGGTGGGAGGGTGACCCCACCTCCTTCTCTCCTCTTCCACTATTAAATCACGTCAATGGCCTTCCCACCCCACAGCCGATGGGTGCCCTGATGTGGGCAATTAATGGTCAATTAAGGGTTTCATCCTGCAACCGCTGGTGTTTGCCCAGCAGGAGGCGGGGAATTCACCAGGCAGGAAGCCTAAAGGGCAAACCCAGTTGGCTTCAAAAGCACTCAGTGCCTGATTCGGCATTGAATAGGGGTGGGGGGGGGGGGGGTGGTGGGGGTGCCCATTGAGAGTCATCCCCCTGCCCTTGCTGCCAATGTCCCTGCACCTCCCCCCCACCGCCATGACCCTCATCCCGCGATCCACCTCCCACCATCACTCAACTGTGGCCTGCCTCCCTTGGTGGTCCTGGGCCTCAGGCGGGTGCATTACCGCCAGCAGCCACCACCTCCCCAGTGGCACTGCTGAGCCATGCACGAGCACCAGCGCCCGATTGTGCAGCAGCTCTTGGCGGGTGGGCATTGCACCCCGAGGGGTGGGGGTTCCTTGAACCAGGGGAAGTCCCCCTGCTACCCAGGCTCTTAATTCAGCAAGCCTCACCAAAAAGAGGTGACGCGGGGGGGGTTTCACACACTCTCCAGCAGGCGGGCAAGACCTGTATTATATTCCATCCAATGTGGCTATCATTTACACCACACACAACCACTTCAAAGCAGAGTCTCTCCTTGTTTCACCTCCCAGTGTTACCCAGATGGCTGGATGGTTAGGCCCACCTGTGGCCGGGAACAATGGCTGGCCTCTGAAAGCACTTGTACTTGCCTCTGGCAAGTTTAATAACCCTTAAAGTGGATGGTGCACCGCGCTATCAAAGGCGCAACATACCACCTTTGTTTATGGTACAGCGTTACCACTGGCGTCAGACCTGCACCAAGCAGCAGGGCTGGAGTGTGAATGCAGCACAAGTCAAACGAAACCACTCCAGAACAGCGGGGGTGAAGCAATGAAAAGGAATTATTGCTGCCAAGTGTGAAACGGACAAAGGGGAATTCCACAAGGTTATTTGGGACCATTCAAAATGTAATTGAAGTCTCCGAACATAGGGTAAAATGCCAAAGAAAAACACTATAACAAAACCAGTAAACAGCAGTGATCATGAATCTTCAGCTGTTCAGCTAAATCTTTGTATTTATCTTCCCGAAGCTTCTCCAACACCTTCCCCAAGTCAGTGTAAACAGCTTCAAACACTTCCTGTGCAATGTGAGTGAAATTTATAATGACCACATGGACTTGGTTATGCACCACAGAAGTTTGGAAATGAAAACATTTTTATAAGATCTTAACCGTGCCTCAAATTGAGCCAACATGGAAAGGGCAAATCTGATTTACAACGCGTTGGAACATGCGACATGGATCATAATAACACAACAAATTCTCTGTGAGTTCTGCTTTCATCACCACTTTGCATGTGAGTTTTACTTGTGAATTGGTCCCATGGTCAGTCAAACCTGCGCTAAACATTTTAAGGCTGTAGATTTTCTACCATCTTTGCGCACATTTATTGGTGAGATTAGTAATTCTGTGGAAAGTACGTTTATTGAAAAAGTAAATGTATTTTTTAGCAATAAATCCCTTTCATTCTCAATGTTGATTCATATTGTGGGTATTTTTTTAAGCAATACCCCATTTCTCACCCACCTGACCCAGATGTTGAGAACCCTGCGCGTGCAAATTGGGATCCTGATATTGGCTGTAGGGCCTTCAATGGAATTGGTCAAAAAACGGGCAGACTGCACCGTTCAGACTAACCTAGTTTGTCACAGGTCATCCGTGACCTAACTAGCAGCCCTCATAATGAGGTAAGGAACAGGTTTGATAATTTTATTTCTTTGGTGTGTGGACAAGAGTGAATGGTCCTCCAGCTAGGCCCTTCCAAAGTACCACAAACCACTACCTGCCTGGGCCTACCCCTGGCATTTTGTGTGGTGCCTTTTTCACAACCATGGGGAGTCACACAGCACTTATCAGCCAATGGGGTTGACCTTGGCCTTGGTTGGTTGTGGAAAGCAGGTAATGATAGCGAGTCAACAGCCTGTTTGCCGTCTCTCCAAATTCTTATTTCCAAGCACTTTGCTAGAAATGGAACTCTGATGTTCATGGTGAGGGAGTTGGGCAGGTGTCAGTGGTCAGGGGGTCTTGAGAAAGTGGAGGTCCTGTCAGCGTTAATGGCAAGGCTGCATTAGCACTTATTTTTTTAACTGCCTGGCAGCCACCCAGATGGAACGCTGCTAATCGGGAAAGCACGCGCTAGCTCGCCGGGAATGGTCTCCGGTGAGTGGAGAAATTCAGGGGCTTCTGGTGGAACAAGGACTGGGAGTGCGGCACTGAGGGGTCACTGTGGAGGGTGGGGGGTTGGTGGTGTTGGAGATCCTGGAGTCAGAAACTGGGGGGAGGAAGGGAGTGTGGGGGAGGGAGAGATCAGAGGGGGTGGGGTAGAGATCATAGGAAGGGAGGAAAGGGTTAGACAATGATGACAGCATTTATTACACACTTCAAAGGAACCTACATTGCTCACTGGCACCTTTAGTAAGTCTGTATCAGTCAATGACATTCATTTTGTAACAAATTCTACATTGAAACAGCTCGTGCACTGAATCCTCTGTTAACAGTTACACAGAATTTCTTCCTCCACAATCTAGACAAAGTCAGTGTAACCCTGACACACGGTGGTGTAGGTTCAACATTACAGAGGCAACATCTCTATTTTCTTTAAAGGATGGCTGGGGAGTAGAATTTCAGCCAACTCCAAAGGAAGGCTTAGCGGTTGAGGGAGGGGGTTCCAGGAGGTTAAAGCAAGGACGGTTGGAAAGGGGAATCTGGGAAAGGGTTGACCGTGACTCCCCTCAAGAACATAAGAGCATAAGAAATAGGAGCATGAGTAGGCCATACGCCTCCTCTACCCTGATTTGCCGCTTAATAAAAAAGCAATGTTCATCTTTTACCTCAGCTCCATCTTCCCATCGGGTAACACTGCCGCTCTTCTTCCAGAATACCCACGTTGAAGTTCTTCTCTTCCCTCTGACGTAGCTTCCATTTGTCTCCTTTACATTGTTCATCCTCTTCAAACATACATATGAACATATGAATTAGGAGCAGGAGTAGCCACTTGGCTCCTCAACTCTGCTCCACCATTTGATGGTTGAATTGATTGTGGCCTCAACTAATTTCGTCTCTACCCCCACCCCTTTTGACTCCCTTGTCACTCAAGAATCTATCTAACTCAGTGTTAAAAATAAGCAATAACCCTTCCTCCACTGCTCTCTGGGGAAGAGAATTCCACAGACTAATGACTCCTTGAGAGAAAAACGTTCTCACCTCCGTCTTAAATGGGAGATATCTTATTTTTAAGCCATGTCCCCTAGTTCTAGTCTCTCTCATGAGGGGAAACATCCCCATCCTCCCCATCAAGACTCCTCAGGGTCTTATATGTTTCAATATGATCACCTCTCATTCTTCTAAATTCTACTTCAGGTCCTACCAGTCCAACCATTCCTCATAAGACAGCCCCTTCATCCCAGGAATCAGTCAAGTGAACCTTCTCTGAATTGCTCTGAACAAATGCGATTATATCACTTTCTGTTTCCCTTCTCGTGTTTACGCCATCTGCCCACTGGTCATTTAATCTCTCCTGCCTTCCATCCTATCACAGTCCTTCCCTTTTGTTGTGCCCCCACCGCCTGTGTCTAGCCCCTGTGCCTGTTTAAAACCTGTTACATCGCTAACTTTTTCCAGTGCTCTCTCCGTAGATGCTGCCTGGCCTGCTGAGTGCTTCCAGAATTTTCTGTTCTCATGAAAAAGCAAACATTTCCTGCGGTTGGCCAACGAAACTTGCAATGCCACTTTAATAAGAACCTGCCCCCCCCCCACCCCCCCCAACTCCCAAGTACGTTATCAGGAGGATCTCTACTTTTAAACAAAATTGTAAATTGTATCAAATTCGATGCACAGGCTCCAGGTGACCGTCCCTTCGTTACGAAGCACTAGATATGATGGCCACTGAGCTGGATTCAAGCCCCACATCTCAGGCCCTAGAAAAGAAAGGTTTGCATTTATATAGCACCTTTCACAACCTCAGGACATCCTGAAATGCATCACAGCCAATGAAGTACTTCTAAAGTGTAGTCACTGTTATAATGTTAAAAATCACAACAGCCAATCTGTGCACAACAAGATCCCACAACAACAAAGTGCTGAGAGTTTGAGAGATAAATATTGGCCAGAACACTGGGGATAACCCCACCTCTGCTCTTCTTCAACATAGGGTGATGGGGTCCTTTCCCATCCACATGAGGGGCTTGAGGGGGCCATGGTTTACCTCTCATCCGAAAGACATAAAACTACACAGAATATACAGTATAGAAACAGGCCATTCAACCCGGTCAGTCCTTACTGGTACTTATGTCCCACTTAAGCCTCCTCCCATTCTTCCCCATCCAACTCCAATAGCATATTCCTCTATGCCCTTCTCCCTCAAATGCTTATCCAGCTTTACCTTAAATACCATTCATCCCAACTGCTCCCTGTGGCAGCGAGTTCCATGTTTTGGGAAGAGAAGTTTCTTCTGAATGCCCACTTTGATTTCTTGGTGCGTCTCTTATATCGACAGCCTTTATTTTTGCTCTTCCGCACAAGTTGAAACACTGTCTCTGAGTCGACTCTATCAAAACTTTAATTATCACTTTGCATTTCTGATACCAACCTCGTAACGTTTTTTCACCTTCCCTAGTGTCTCTAGATCCTTTCTCTAATCTGGCAACCAGAACCGTACACAATGTTCCTCTTGTGGTCTAACTAAGATTTGCATAACTTCTCTATTTTGCAATTCTTTGCATAGGAAAGAAGTTTCTGGCTTCAGTCCCTAAATTTGTCATGAATCAGTTTTCCCCTGTGTTCTGATCTCCATAGAGACTAATAACGTTTAAAGAGAAATTCACGCTTCCAGTTAAGAGCTGAAAGAATAAAGCTTTTACTGTCACAAATGACTAAAAAAAAAACACTATTGACTAAACACTGTTTCATTTTTGTAGGAAACTTATATATATTTAAACCACAGAAATAAACAGTTTCATTTTACTTATCAATCTCTACGGAATTATAGTTGTTAAAGCAAACAATTCCCAGTTTCCAAAGGGTTGCTTTGTTTTTACTTTCCCAGCAAAGTGACTGCTAATCCCAGAACTATCTGTCGCTGTGAGGGTAGATTTCTTCCTCTAGCTCTAAGCTAGGCAAATGTTCTAACCTCCTTTAACTCCTCAAAACTCAGACTTCAATCTGAGCACAAGCAAGTGACAGGGTTAGCACCTTCTCTGCTTAAGGTGCAGGCCTGGCTGGTTCTATCACTTGCTCTCTACTGCTCAGATGGCTGTAGACCACGTCAGACAAAACTTCAACTGCTATCTGTCTGTGATGTTCCTGGGTTTATTTATAGGGAAGCCTGTAACCTGATCTCAAAGCAGCTTCCTCTGTCCTCTTCATGATGCCAATGGGAATTATATTCACTTTATATCTAAGTAGAAATGTCAGTTAGTTATCTTTAATCCCAACTCATTTTCATCTTAGAAGTAAATGGATAGTTTACAGCAGCAGCCTTTAATACCTTTCTGGGACTTTGGGAGACTCAGAGTATACTCATTATAGACTGTTGTCTTTGTCCCTAAGAGTAAATACCTTGCACCTCCTTCTCAATAAAACAAGGTGAGTACTTTTCTGATCTGTAACAATTAATTCACCCAGCTTTATTGTCAGGCAGACTCCAGCACAGGTCACATGACTCCTTTCATCTAACCTACACTTAAAGCTACAGTCCCAAAATATAGTAATTTCATAAACCAAAAGACACAATCCAAGATGATAAAAATCTTTAAAAACTCACAGTCGTAACACTGGCCCTACGATTATAATATCCCAAATTTACCTATATATCGCCATGTCTCTTCGGCTTTTCTCTACAATTCAGATCTCTAGCCAACAGTGCAAGCTGGTGGCTCTCTCTGCCAGTGAAATAATAGTACTTTATTTAAACTGCCAAGTTGACTGAGATTTTCAGAAGGATCCTTAAAGACTGGAATTGAAATGTAATTTTTTTTTTAGTCTCTTTATGCAAGAGACATAACTTTAAGTTTAAAAATCCTTGCAGGATTTCAGCATTTTTTAAAAATCCGGGCCGGATTTTAACTCACTCCAAACCCATTCACTTACAGCAAGTTAAAATTGAGCCCGAGGGGGTTCTGTAATGTTAAGGTTATAGCATTGGTCTCCACTAGATGGAGCTTCAATGAAATGACCATTGACAGCACCATTCACTTGCTCCAGCAGATGGACCCAAAGGATTTGCAAAGCAAATTGCTATCCAGCGTAGGAATATTTGTGATTGCTCAATATTTCTGCTCCCGCAGTTGCACTGGCATCACAAACTAGCATCCATATTCCACCAATGGCCGACTCCTGCTCCTATGTTCCAACATTTATGAATGTGGTTAACAATGTGATAATGACTAGCTAATCTTGCTTTTTTGTGATGTTGTTTGAGGGGTAAATATTATTGACCAGGACACAAGGGATAACTTCCCCTTCCCTTCTTCCAATAGTGGCATGGGATCTTTCACATCCACCTGAGCAGGCAAATGGGACACCGGTTTAATTTTTAAAACTCATTCATGGGATGTGAGCATCGCTGGCTGGGTCCAGCCTTTATTGCCCATCCCTAATTGCCCTTGAGAAGGTGGTGGTGAACTTTTCTGATCTGTAACAATTAATTCACCCAGCTTTATTGTCAGGCAGACTCCAGCACAGGTCACATGACTCCTTTCATCTAACCTACACTTAAAGCTACAGTCACCTCTTGAACAGCTGCAGTCCGTGTGGTGTAGGTAACTCCCACAGTGCTGTTAAGGAGGGAGTTCCAGGATTTTGACCCAGTCTCATCCAAAAGTCAGCACCTGACTGTGCAGCACTTTCTCAATAGTGCACTGGAGCATCAGCCTTGATTTTTGTGCTGAAGCCCTGGCTTGGGACTTGAAACCAGAGCCCCGCACTTATGAAGGTGAGAGCATTACCAATGGAGCCACAGCTGATTCTTAGGGTGGGGGGGAATAGTCTGCTCTTAAAGACTTCAAGTCGTTCAGTTTGTAAGTGCATTATGGACCTAAGGCAAACAGCCCAAGAATGTTTTGATCCTCAGTTTGCACCAATTTAATTAACCTCAGCCAGATTAACCCGTTGCAGCTTTTTCCAAAATCAGCAGCTCACCTGGTTAGGCAACGGGTCCCCTACCCTATCAGAAAGACCATGTGTAATGTTATTGTAGCAGTGAGGCTGAGAGGCCATGTTGTCTCTGAAACTTGGCGTCAATCCCAGGTCTTGGCAACATTTGGCTCCCTGACATCCAGCACAGATTGAAATTCTTTGCTGTTTTAGATGCTGATTCAGAGGAATATGAGACTAGAAAACCCAATATCATAGGATGTGTCCTTGATTCCACTCTAATCTTATTGCAGAAAGCTACTGTGTAAAACTAGTGTTAACAGTGCGGATCGGTTTCCCAGCCTATTCTATAATGGAAGCTGAGTGTATAACAGAGGTTATCTGTATTACAAGGACAGCTGACATCATACTGCTGTCACTACCAGCGGTGCAAGGGAGAATCAAACGAGAGCATTGTCCTTTGAGGGGGTTGAAAGTACCTTTAATATGAAATATGCCCTCATTACTTTTGTCAGAAAAAATCTTAATGTCCGAGGACAGGATTTTGGATTGGATTCCTGATGTCAGGGCCCTGACCCCCGTAATGCATCAATAACCGTTACCTGGCAGTTATTTTGCCCCAATTGGCAAATTAATCACCAGAGGGCGTACTCATCATCCAATTAAGTACGATAGGTGGGTTCTCGAAACTGGGGGTGTCAAGAGGAGGCCTTTCAGCTGAGGAGAAGCTGCAGACTGCCTTTTCAGCAAAGAGGGAGAGGTTGAATGCCTCAAGATGGAGGAGCCCTCTCTGCACATTTAAAAGATTTGCATTAAAAAAGTGGCCTCAGCAGCCTGGCCGCCAATGTGAAGGAGTAATAGCTCCACGGGGCAGCGTGTGGCCTCTGCTTTGGCCAGGCAGACAGGGAGGGCCTCAAAGCCTGCCTGGAGTGCTGGCTGCCCCACTCTGCTGCCACCTTCAGGCAGCCAGCCTAGTTCCCAACGCCTAGCGGCACCCAGAAACCAACTGAAAAATTCAAAAAATCTGCCCTTGATCTGATACATCCTTGAATAGATGCATTGGAAATTGGATTACATATCTGCTGGGTCTTTCTCTGGCACACTGCTAAAGGGAAGACATGAGATCAGTAACTTGATCATCCTTTCATGCCGGGCATTGTGTCCAAATCCATATCAAACTCAGTAGTGACCTTCTGTTAGTTGCTTTCTGACCTGGAGGATGTCTATTTTGGGCAAATGATTTCTCCTGAGTGATATTCCTCTTTAATATATCTAAAATCTCCAATTCGGAATGGAGGAACAGGAAATTTGACAATGTGTACATATCTTGGAAGGCTGTTAACACCTTGGTCATTCCCCTGTGTTCGTCAAGTATCACTGTCTCTCTATCCAACAATGCTTCAATTTTAAAATTCTTGCCCTTATTTTCAAATCCCTCCCTACATCCCTCCTCCAGCGTCACTGGCCTATGAGATGACTGCACACCTCCAATTCTGTCCCCTTGCAAATTCCTGATTTTGATCACTCAACCATTAGCAGCTGTGCTTTCAGCTGTCTTGGCCCTAAGCTCTGGAATTCCTTCCCTAAACCTTTCCACCTCTCCCTCTCTGCTCTGCAAAGATGCTCCTTAAAATCTACCTCTTTGACCAATCTTTTTGTCATCTTTCCTGATATTTCCTTCTTTGATTCGGTGTCAAAAAATGTTAAAATGTTTTTATGGATCTTGCTCTTGTCAGACACCTTGGTATGTGTCATTATATTAAATGGTTTATACAAATGTAAGTAGTTGTTGGTTTCAACGTTGTGAATTATTACTACGTCACAACCTATGAAACTTCTGCCTTAGTTGCTAATCAACTCCAGCAAAATTGAAATGTCTAAACTGAAGAGAGAGTTGGAAGAAATATTTGTAAGGCGGTTGATGATAGTCTTCCCTCAACTGTTCCTTTCACACAAATGGAAAAGATTGAGATATTGAAATCTCATCACACTACCAGAACTGCAGAATGCGAGTGGACATCAATATTCACACTTTCTTTTACTTATGCCTTCACAGGATGTGGGCGTCGCTGGCTGGACCAGCATTTATTGCCTATCCCCTAATTGCCCTTGAGAAGGTGGTGGTGAGCCGCCTTCTTGAACCGCTGTAGTCCATGTGGTGTAGGTACACCCACAGTGCTGTTAGGGAGAAAGTTCCAGGATTTTGACCCAGCGACAGTGAAGGAACAGCAATATATTTCCAAGTCAGGATAGTAGGTGGCTTGAAGTGGAAGTTGCAGGTGGTGTTGTTCCCATGTATGTGCTGCCCATATCCTTCTAGGTGGTAGAGGTCACAGGTTTGCAAGCTGGTGTCTAGGGAGCCTTGGTGAGTTGCTGCACTGCATCTTGTAGTTGGTATACACTGCTGCCACTGTGCGTTGGTGCATGGTGGAGGGAGTGAATGTTTAAGATGGTGGATGGGGTGCCAAACAAGTGGGCTGCTTTGTCCTGGATGGTGTCAAGCTTCTTGGGTGTTATTGAAGCCGTACTCATCCAGGCAAGTGGAGAATACTCCATCACATTCCTGACTTAGGCTTTGTAGATGGTGGGCAGGCTTTGGGGAGTCAGGACGTGAGTTACTCACTGCAGAATTCACACTCTCTGACCTGCTCTGTAGCCACAGTATTTATATGGCTGGTCGAGTTCAGTTTCTGATCAATGGTAGCCCCCAGGATGTTGATAGTAGGGGATTCAGCAATCGTACCTAATCATCCATGACACCAGATATGTGATGATCAATGGAAATCTGGAACTCTCCCTCCCCTGAAAAACTGCTGAAGCTCATTTAAATCAGAATTTCAAAACTGAAATTGATGGATCTTTGCTAGGCAAGGGTATGAGGGGATATGATGCTAGAGCAGGTAAGTCGGAGCTGTGATACAGATCAACTATGATCCAACTGAATGGTGGAATAGGTTTGAGGGGCTGAATGAGCTAAGCCTGACCAAGAGGAGCATAGGAAAGATTGAATTGAAGTCTAAGGGATCGGCATGTATCACCTTATTTCTACGAAATTAAATGATCCACTGTTTGGCTCAGGAGTGGGAGGGGCACATGTGCATGCTTTTCAAGATAAACTGGCTCACTTTTTTATAAAAAATCTGGCAGCTAGCAGTTATTGTGGTGCTGCAAATATTTATGATTACTTACCTTTTCTAAACTTGAAGACCTCAAGGACAGAATACAAAACATCCTTAGCAATCATTTATTTACTTAACATCTAGAGCACTACAGTTAGCAGCAATATAACGTCAATGATCAGACTAAAAGTAACTGATACTCAGTCCTAGGAACAGTAGAAGGCCATTCAGCCCCTTCAGAGTCCGTTCCATAATTTAATTTGATGATGCTGATCTCTATCTCAACTTTATCTACCCACCTTTACTCTGTATTCCTTGATGCCCTTACCTCATAAAAAAAATCGTTGATCTCAATTTTAATTGACCAAGTATCTGCAGCATGATATAGAAGAGTATTCCACTAACTTTGTCTGAAAATGTGTTTTCTGATTGACCTAGCTGTAACTTTAAGATTCTGATCCCCTGTCCTGGGTGCCACAACCAGAGGAAATAGTGTTCCTTATTTATTCTGTTGAACACATTTATCATTTTAAGCACTTCAATTAGATCATGCTTCAAGCTTCTAAACTTGAGGGCATGCAAGCCAAATTTACCTTAACAAAAATAAAAATACCTGGAAAAATTCAGCAGGTCTGGCAGCATCTGCGGAGAGGAACACAGTTAACGTTTCGAGTCCGAATGACCCTTCAACAGAACTGAGTAAAAATAGAAGAGAGGTGAAATATAAGCTGGTTTAAAAATTTACCTTAACCCTTTAAGCCTGATGTTATTTTGCTAAATCTGCGCTATGTGCCCTCCAATGTTAGTCGAACCTTCCTGGAATGCCGTGCCCAGAACTGGACACAATAATCCAATCGGGGTCTGCCCAAGGCCCCAGGCAACTGAAATATAACTTCTCCCACCCCCATCCCTCTGTATTCCCACATCTTGAAAGAAAGGACAACATTCCATTAGCCTTTCTGACAAATTTCTGTTTGTGCGCAGAACCCTTTAGCAATTTGTGTTCCTCGATGCTGAAATCCCTTTGGCTCCTCTAGCTTGGAACCTCTCACTATGTAACAAGTTTGCCATCTCCTTATTATTCATAATGCATCCACCTTTAATTAGTCTACATTACCCCTCACTATTCTCTCTCTACCCATACGTTTAGAAACATTTCTAGTGCTTGTTTTAAAATATCTTGCATGTTTTCTATACTTCCTTCCAACACCTTTTATTTCTTCCTTTTCACTTTGCGGAGTCTAGGGCTAGGGGACAAAGTCTAAAAATTAGAGGCACATGTCTCAGGAGTATAATTGGGAAAGACTTTTTCACGCAATGGGTGGCAGAATCTCGGAACTCTCATCTGCAACTGGCAATCAATGCTGGATCAATTGTAAGTTTTAAATCTGAACGATTGATAGATTTTTGTTAACCAAAGGTATTAAGAGACATGAGGCAAAGGTGGGCATGTGAAGTTAGGTCACAAATCAGCTGCATTCTCATTGAATTGCAGAATAGATTCAAGGGGCTGAATGGTCACCTTATGTCCCTGTGGGCAGGATTATCCGCTCGGCGTGCAGGCAGGTGCCCGGCACTCTCGAGTGTAAAATAGGACGCGATGACATCGGGCGAGTGTCTCGGTGTCATTGTGCACACGCGCCATATTTTGGTCGGCAGGCCCAACATGCCAGAGACAATTAAGAAGCCTATTAAAAGGCCATTAATGTTTTAATTAACTAGGATTTTTCACTGCCCGTCCAACGTTGCAGTTGGCGGGTGGGCCAATCGGCCTTTGAATTCTTGAGGAAATCTCATCCGAGGGCAGGATGAGGCTTCCGATATCAATTAGAAAAAATAAAAACGCTCGGGCAGAATTTTTATAATCTACATCTGTAGGTGAGTGAGTCCGATGCGCGGACATTTCTTTCTGCACTTTAAAATCTTTGTTTGATGGTTTTAAGTTCTTTCGCTCTGTGCCTTTAGGGAGTTTTCAGTGCACCCTCCCCCGCACCCGCGCTGATTTCAGCGCTCGCCCTCCTCCCGCCCCCACCTCAACAGCGCTGACCATTTCAGCGTGCCTTTCATGCTGGCTGTTAATTGGCCAGCCAGTGTGAAATGGCGATCGGGAGCCGTTTCCCAGTCACTCCCGGCCCTGCCCACCGTGTCTGCCCTACCACCTCAAAATTCTGCCCTGTGTTTCTTTGTATCCCTTTATTTTTTCATATGGTTATCTCACTCTTCTGGGTTTGTAATTTATTTTGCATTTGTGTCAGCTAACCGCTGGTTCTTATCATGTTTGTTGACCATGATAGTGTTTTTTTTTTAATCTCTTAAGGATATGTATTAAATCCTCCTTCGAGTATTTCCCACTGTGTCTCTGCAAGTTCAGTTGACCCCAGTTTACTCCAGTCAATTTATTTCAAAATTTGCCTTACGTAAATGTAAAACCTTGGTTTTTTACTTTTACTTCTTGAAACATGAATCAGTGAAAATCACAGAACTAGTTAGGTTTAATCCAACACTAATATTCAGGTGCACTGAGGAGCCAGGCTTGGTAGACTCACAGTTTGATGTTCTTGGCCCTGTTGCTGTTGTTCCACGGTCTCTTATCCAGATTAGACACAACAGCTGCAGCTTTTGCACTGATTTCAGCATCAAGTGACAGATTGCTGGTGATTGTGGAGCCTAGATATGTGAAGCTATCAGCAACCTCCAGTGTCACATTGTCAATGCTGATGGGGGTATGGCAACATCCTGGACCATGGCATTTGTCTGCCTGATGCTGATGGTCAAATCAACCTCTTTACAGGCATTAGAGAAAGCGAACCTACAACTTCTGGTCTACAAAAAGCAGTGCTCTAACCCCGGAGCTATGGAGCCACCTTCTGTACACTGGGTTATGACTTCCTGGGTGTCCTTACCTCCACCACAAGGACACCTGCGAGTGAGAATTGAAGATGGCGGGAAATTGACACTGACTGCCTTGCCAGAGTGGGGCTCGTGAGCCAAGCCAGGCCTCGCTTAACTCAGAGTTGGCCGCCACAGCGCACACTGTCATTTTACAAGATGGAAGGCTGCCAAGGTGGCTGACAAACAAGGGCCTTATAATATTAAAGTTCAGTTTTGCAGATTACGGCATTTGTTTCACAGAGTGGAAAGTAGCAATTATATGTTCTTAGTTAAACTTAACATTCTGTTTTAATTACAAAAGATTAAAGCTTGGGCGGCACATTGATTAGTGCAGCTGCCTGACAGCTCCAGGGACCCGGGTTTAATCCTGACCCTGGGTTTCTGTGTGGAGTGTGCAGGTTCTTCCCATGTCTGTGTGGGTTTCCACCGGGTGCCCTGGTTTCCTCCCACTGTCCAAAGACATGCTGGTTAGGTGGATTGGCTATGGTAAATTGCCCCTTAGTGTGTGTGCCCTGTGATGGACTGGCACCCTGTCCTGGGTGTACCCTGCCAATTGCCTATCAGGATCGGCTCTGATTCCCCATGACCTGAATTGGATAAAGTGGTTCTGGAAAAGTGGGTGAGATTAAAGCTCTTTCATGTTATAACATGTTAGCTGGAAGGTCAAACAAATCTTTTGGTTTCAATGTCATCTTTTCTTGTCTTCCTGTTTGGCAAATATGATCCTCCTTAGTTTTCCACGCCTTCAAGATCTTCTTCAAAGTTCCCCTCCAATTTAGATGAATGGGGAACTGTAAAAATCTTACCACACTTAGACAAATGGGATAAATCATAGCAAACAAATCAATTTTATGCAATCATCTCTGGAGGTCATTCAGCTAGAAGACATTTGCAAAACTATAAATGCCAAACTAAATAATTAGCACATATTCATGCACATTAATTTGTTTCAACTTATTTTTTATATTAATGGCCACAAGACTAGAGAAAAAAAAGCTTTTTTTTTGTCTTCTATTAACTTGATGTGAACCAGAAATATATTTGTCACGTTAATATTGTTATCTATATGAAGTTCAATGTTGCTTATTTTAAGATGAGGAACATAAACTCCTTTTTGGTTGTTCGTTTTTGACCTGAACAAATGTTACAGAAGCTGTGTATAATGCATCACACTTCTATCTGTATAAGCTGTTGCAGCCACACAGCCAAATAAATCCCTTTGTCTTCTGTTGGGGTAGCTGGATAAATCCTGAACAATCAGTCATACTGTACTGAGCTGTCAATTGCATGACTATTAAAACAAAACCCATTTGTCTTCATTATCATGATTGCTGTCCAATCTTGATGGCACTGCAGTACCAATTTTTAATTGAATTGGTTGTAAGAATTAACTCTTTTTTTTGCTATAGAGTCAACACAGTTGAGCTGGTTCCTCTCCTCAATTGATGACAAGCCTGCCATTTCCAGGGTAGCAATAAAAAAACAATGACCAATTTCCTCTTCCAACCCTGAGGAACTGAAGTCAAACGTAGTTCTTCAACTGCTGCCCTGGCCAAGGTCAGATATCTCAACTGGGGATCAAACCTAAGAACTTCCTAGTCTCTATAGGCTGAACTTTACTGTTGGCGAGGGGGGCGGGGCCTACTCGCCGACGTATAAAATGACGCACTGTGATGTCAGGCGGAACTCCCGGCATCACCGCGCCCCATTTAAATTTCCAGGAAGGTGGGGGCGCAGCAAAATCAGCTGTGTTCCCACTGACCTGTCGATGGCCAATTGAGGCCATTGACAGAGCAATTAAAGTAATTAGTGGACCTGCCCGTCCAACCTTAAGGTTGGCGGGCAGGCCAGGAGCCCCGGCGGGAACTAGAAAATGCATGAGTCCTCATCCACGGGCGGGATGAGGTTTCATGTAGGGTTTTAAAGATTTTAATAAAGTTTTTTTTGGAAATTATGAACATATCCCAACCCATGTGACATTGTCACATGAGGGGACATGTTAGGGAAATTTTATTTTTCTATATTGAGCTTTTTCCACATTTAGAGCCGATCTCCCTGAGGCTGCACTTAGCCTCAGGGAGATGAGTGCGCTCTTTCATTCGCATGCGCAAAAGAGTGCACTCTCGATTTTAGGAACTCCCCCCCCACCCGCACAGGGAGAACATAGCGCTTCCCTGCGGACGTCACGCTGGGCAGGCCTTAATTGGCCCACCCACATAAAATGGCGGTGCACCCCCAATTGGGGGCGCTGATCGGAAGCGCACCCGCCCATCAACTCCCCCCCCCACCCCAATGGGGGGAAGATTCAGCCCTATGTCTCAGCCACTCACTGACCCCATTGTGAGGAGGGTAGAGATTTTTTTCTTAATTGTCAAATGCTATAAGGGCATTCTGATTTCAGTGCTTCTAGGCATGAATGGTGGACAGTGGACCATTCATGACTCCTCCTGCCTGAACTTCCAACTTGGCTACGAAGTAAATGTGCAAAGTGTGTGGTTCTGAAATGCAGTGAGCCAACTGAGAAGAACATGAGTGGAATTTCTGAGCATTGCTCTGTCTGTCTAAATCATGCTACACTGTATGAATGTTATTATGGAATATGCAGGACAGGGTAAATTACATTGGGGAGGCGACACAGTTAAGGTGCAGATTCCAAAACAAGTAGCAATTTCATGCATATTTAAATAAAACGCACGGCTGTGAACTCAATGAACCAAGGCATTTTGCCAGATGCCCAGTGTCCATTAGCTTTCAATTGCTTGAATTCACTTGTTTTGCACGGAGCAGCGAAATCTTTTTTGCTCTGATGTTAGTAAATTGGTGAGATTTCATTAAAGAGCAGCTTTGGTAGGTTACCAATGCAGAAGTGAGCAAGATTTATTTAAAGTTTTCCCTAATAGCCTACAAAAATAGATACCTGAAATTTTTTTAAGAAACTTGAAATTTAACACAATATACACTTGGAATTAAACTCCCAATTCAGAAAAAAAAGAGAACTTAGAAAGATGTAGGGGATCCCTGATCTCCAATTGATCATCCCGAGGCTGTGCATTTGTTCAACAACAGAGAATTTGGAATTGGGAGTTAGGTTGCAGATCAGCAATGAGAGGCTAAACAGCCTTCTCCTGTTTCTATGTTCCTTGGATAGTTGATTGATGAAGTGCCTCTTGTGGCAATTTTCTAGGTAGCAGGCATCAATAAGCAATGTCCTTGGCAACAAATTCTAGTTACATACTAAATGAATGGAAGTCCTTTTAGTTTACACAACTGAGGTGGTTGTCAAGCAGGGTGTTCAACATTCACTGTATACAGTGCACAGTGCTTTTCTCCCGAGGGAAGCCTGTTGACATATAGAATTTGATAGTTTGGTTTGTAGAGTTTATTGAGTATGTAATTAACTGAGAAGGGGTCAACTCAGTTGGCTGGATGGCTAGCGTGCAGTTCAGAATAACGTACAGGTTCAGATTTTTAAAAATTCTTTCATGGGACATGGGCGCCTCTGGCTAGGCCATCATTTATATTGCCCATCCCTAATTGCCCTTGCAAAGGTGGTGGTGAGCCACCTTTGTTGAACCGCTGCAGTCTATGTGGTGTAGGTACACCCACAGTGCTGTTAGGGAGGGAGTTCCAGGATTTTGGCTCAGCGACAGTGAAGGACAGCGATAAAGTTCCAAATCAGGATGGTGGGTAACTTGGAGAGGAACTTGCAGGTGGTGGTGTTTCCATGCATCTGCTGCCCTTGTCCTTCTAGATGGTAGAGGTCGGGGCTTTGGAAGGTTCTGTTGAAGGAGCCTTGAGGAGCCCTGCTGCAGTGGTGGAGGGAGTGAATGTTCATGTTAGCAAATGGGGTGGCTTTGTCCTAGATGGTGCCATGGCTCTCAGTGTTGTTACAGCTACACACATCCAGGCAAATGGAGAGTATTCCATCACACTCCTGATCTGCACCTTGCAGATGGTGACTGGCTTTCAGGAGTTAGCATGCAAGGCACTCTCCTCAGAATTCCCAGCCTCTCACCTGGCTTTTGGCCACAGTATTTTTATGGCAGGTCCAGTCCAGTTTCTAGTCGATGTTGATAGTGGGGGATTCAGTGATGGTAATTCCATTGAATGTCAAGGAGAGGTGGTTGGTTTCACTCTTGGAGATGGTCACTGCCTTGCACTTGTGTGGCGCAAATGTTACTTGCGACAGATCTTGCTGCATATAGGCATGGGCTGTTTCAGCTGTTCTGTCTGAGGTAGACTTGGACCTGCCTCTTGGCCCTGCCCCTGAGAGTGGAAGGCAATGGCAAACCATCACTGACAAAAACTGCCAAGAAAAATGCCTCAGGATGAGGCATTAGCAGACATTGAGCTAAGGACCTGCCTTTGGGCAGAGCACACGTGAATGAATGAACTGAGATATCAACCTGAAAATAACATCCATAGTCTTTATACTGCGATGCAAAGCTGATTGACTGAAATCACCTGAGACAGCCTGGAAAGGTCCAATTAAAGCAATTGATAATTCTAAGTAGTCCTTGATATATAGGCTACAAGTCTTCTGGCAGCATAACTCCCCGATCACCTCCTGCGGGGATTACAAGTACAACCTTTGAACCCATAGGAACAAGGGTAGACTATTCAGTCCCTCCAACTTACCTTACATTCAATTAAATCATGGCTGATCTCTACCTTAACTCCATTTCCCTGCCTTTGCTCCAATGTTTCCTCAAATTTCTGTTTGCTGTTCATGGCTGGTTTTGTTGGGCTGCAAGGTCCCTTTAAAGATTAACGCAAAGCCACAACAGTTCAAAGGCAATGCTGCTTGCCTTTGTTCCCTGAGTGGTACAACCCAAATTGTTGTGCAGCCACCCTCCCATGCAACTTAGAAGAAGCTTTGCTTTGCTCCAAATCCCTCGATACCCTTGCCTAACAAAAATCTATTGACCTCTTGAATGCTTCAATTCTCCTAGAGTACGCACCCTTTTGGGGGAGGGAATTCCAGATACCTTACACTTAATCTGAAGCAGTTCTTCATGACTTCACTTCTAAATGGCCCAGCTCTCATTCTAACATTTATGCCTCCTTATTCTTGATTCCCCAACCAGAGGAAATAGTTTGTTTCTATCTGTCTCACTTGAAGAAAGCAATGGTGCACGGGATCCTTTTAACCACTATCAAATTACCCCGCAGTCTTCTATGCTCAAGAGACATCGGACAAAGTGTAACATTCAGGGTTAAAAAAACCCGGCTGGGTGGGTGTCTTATGGGATAGTTCAAGTACCTTCTGTGGTGTCTCACTCCAACCTCTGCTCCTTTTCCTCATACTATTGGAGGTGTCAACTACTGGAAACATTCCAAAGGCTGATGATTACTGATTACAAAAATGATGAGAAGTATAATATCATGCAGCACATTGTCCACAAGGCTCAAAGAGCTACTAACATTCCCCGGTACAGTGCTTATCAAGAGAGATAAGAAATGTCCTTGGTTTAATACCTAGGCCATAAAGATTAAATTGAAGCCAAGATAGAAGAACAATAACTAATCTTTGTAAATATAGGTAAAGAAATGGAGGAATGCCATGGGCCCCACACAAAACTTTCACAAGCTGTTGACTAGTCTACATCTAACCGTCAGGCTGACTGGCTGTTGGGGACATCCAGTGAAATAGGAACCGGCTGAACAAGCTCAAGCACAAAAAATGCCAATTTGCCTAGTTACACAAGAGCTCCTGGCCTGAAAACAACATATATTTATATAATACCCAGAATAATACTGGAATACCCAGTATATGCAATCTCATAAATACAATACAATAACCCAATCTTAAAAAATACTTAAGCTTTCTGATGAACATTACTCTCATCAAAATAAAAATCTGGTTTCTTGTATGCTACAATATAAAATGCGAGTATATTTTGTTATGTTATGGCAGCTAGTATATGCCCAGTGGACCAAATCCACAAGGGAAACTTGGCCACACTATCATAACAGTTTTGCAATTTGTATTTATTACGAGAAGATTTGGGCATTAAATTCAGAAGTAATGAGTCCACTAACAAATTTAGAAATTTTAAAAATTAAAAATTTATTAAGAAAAGAATTCAAACACGTACATAAGATTACAGTTACTTGATATAATAAATCCCCAAATTTCCAATTAACCTGACTCCCACCTACACTCCCCCTTTAAGACAACTGTCCAAAGTAGATGTTAAATTTAACTAGGCAATCCAGCAAGGTTACCACAACACCTAATCAACAGTGGAATTCCAGAGGCTTTTTAACTCAACTTTAGCTAATGCAGCAGCACTTCTTCTGCTGGGTGACAAGAGGCTTTTTCCAAGCCTATTTCTGTACCTTTTAAGATTTTACAAGGCCACACCCCCGCATAGCCTTGATATATGTTTATCTCTCTTCAATGTGTAAAATCCCAATGTTCTACATGCCTTTGGAAATTTACTTTTCCCATAATATAGAAATCTTTCATGATGTCAATATGGCCTTTCCCTTTTGGGAAAAATAAACGTATTGCTTTTATTTATTCTGCCAGTTGTAAACATTACACCATCCCATTAAAAATCAAACAACCCCTTCACTTATGTAAAAATGCTAATTTCATTCACACCCTATCTGGGGAATCCTCATCCTCGCTTATCCATCTCCATTTCAAAAGTCTGCTTTACACATACTCTTTTGATAATTTCAGTCTTGTGGTCAAGCGTCTCTAGTCTAATTAAATCAATCATACAGACAGAACCATCCACACTCACACCCATAAGCCTACAATAACATATTGAAAAATATGACAGTTTTGTGACAATAGACAAAGGCTCTTAAAGGGATCACAATTTATTTAACTGGGGAATTAACCCATTTCATGGCATGGTGGATGTATTAGTCATCATTACAGGAATAACTTGCACATGTAACATAATCTCAAAAGGTTTCAACACTACACTGTTTAGCATACATTGAAGATGACAACTTGTATTTATACAGTCTGTTTAATGTAGTAAGATGCCCCAAGCCACTTCACAGGAGTGTTATAAAACAAAATTTGATACCGAGGCACATAAGGAGATAGATGGACAGATGGTAAAAGCTTGGTCAAAGAAGTAGGTTTGAATAAGCATTTTAAAAGAGTGAAGAGAAGTTCAGGGAAGGAATTTCAGAGCTTAGGGCCATTCCAGCTGAAATTACAGCCACTGATGGTGGGATGATTAAGATTAGGGACGCTGAAAAGATGAGCATGAGAGCAGCACAGATATCTGAGAGAGTTGTAGGGCTGGAGGAGGCTACAGAGATGAGGAGGGGCAAGGGATCTGAAAACAAAGATGAGAATTTAAAATTGAGGTGTTGCCTAACTGATAACCAATGAGGGTTAGCGAGCAAAAGAGCGATGGGTGAATGCTCCTATATGCTTCGAGACACTAATCACTCAAACCAGCGCCCTACGCCCAACATCAGACTCCCAAAGCAACTGCACTACTCGGAACTTGGTCACGGCATGAGATTCCAGGGAGGACAGTGGAAGCGCTTTAGGGATGCCCTTAATACATCCTGGGGGGTCAAATATACCAGCCAATTCATGAGACACCCTGGCTTATACTCGACCAAAATGGAGAAGGCACATTCGGAAAGGCACCAAACACATTGAGAGACTTAATCAGGAACATGCAGAGGCAAAGTCAAGGTGTCAGAGGAAGCTCACAAATCTCCAAACACCTCAAATACCCAACCATTCAAATGCCACTTGCCCTCCATGTGCAGCCTGCAAACCACATGGGCTTATCACCCATCTCAGAACCCATCGAACCAGAATGGAAGCAAGTCATTCTCGATCTGGAGGACTGCCTAGGAAGAAGATGGGTGAATGGGACTTGGTGTGAGTTAGGACATGGGTGGCAGAATTTTAGATGATCTCATTTACAGAGGCAGGACAGGACTGCATGGGAATGGTCTAGAGCTAACAAAGGAATGAAAGAGAGCTTCAGCAACTGAGTTCAGATGGGCAGAGTAAGGCATGTTATGGAGGTGGAAACAGATGGTCTTAGCAACCGGGCAGATATGTGGTCAGAAGCTCATCTCATGGTCAAATTTGACACCGTGGTTGCAAAAAGTTTGGCTGAGTCTCCAACGGATGCCAAGTGATAGGTGACAATGGCCAGGGAAAATACTTCATGGCAGGGACCAAAGACACGGCTTCCCAAAATTTAGTTGGAAGAAATCTCTGCTCATTCAGTACTGGATGGCACTCAGTCTGACAATTTAGAGACAGAATGACCATGAGAGATGGTGGAGAGTCAGAGGTGGGTACCATCAGTGCACATGGAAATTGCTGCTGCTTTCTCAGGATATGTTGCTGAAGGAAGCATGTAGAGAAGAAATAGTGGGGAGCCAAGGTTAGTCCATTGGAATGTGAAGGAATAAGGGTCAAATAATATGGAATTAATACAGGAATATTAGATTTAAAGTTACCTTGGGTAAGTCAAACACTTTTTAACAAGAGCTGGCAAACACAATGTGGTTAATGCAGTATCTGTGGAGAGAGAAACAGAGTTAATGTTTTGAGCCCATGTTACTCCAGAGCTCTGAAGAAGAGTCATACAGACTCGAAACATTAACTCTGTTTCTCTCTCCACAGGTGCTGCTGGACCTGCTGAGTTTTTCCAGCAATTTTTGTTTTTCCAGTATCTGCAGTATTTTGTGAATTCACTGCTAAGAAAAACAAACACCTAAAAAAACAGTATTGTATGGTTCTTGCCATTACATTAGCACATACATTGCTACCTTTGATAATTAAAACTACAAATAGATAAAAGAATGCTAGGCCTCAAGCCTTTCTGGACACCGTCCCTTAACTAATCAACATTGACAAACATGACTGTTAACATAAAGTCTAATTTTCAGGAATTAAATAACATTTCCTAGAAATTGAATGGGCACTCCCATCATAATAGGTGGTCCTTTCACCAAATATGGGATACTAATTAGGGATGGTCTATTATTGATCAAATGAACATCTTCCATGTAACCATTAATTATACAACCCCAAAATTCATTATAAATATCTCAACCCAAACTCAAATCTTAAGATTTATTAGATTCACTTCAGACCTGTTCTGAACATAGTGAATCTCTCATACTCAGGGATTAAGGCAATATCTTAATACTTGATGGATATTCTTACTTTCTTTTGAAATGCTATATCTGTAACAAATAAAGTCTAAATCTAGGATTGTCAAATAGAACTAAGAACTAGCTACCTTTGCTTTTCTGATTTATTTAGCTTGCGATTTATACCTTTTGTATAACTGCAACTGTATGTTTTATTATAATAAATTTGTGCACGCTGAAAACTTTAATGGTCTCATTTAGACTTCTGTATCAAAGACTCACAAACTCCCACTCCAGTTCTCTTGTGGTAGGAGAACATTTACTGGGAAGTTTCACCCAGACCTTTACAATATCCTGGCAATTTAAATCTATTTAAGAGATCTTTTTACATAATCTACCAAGGAGTAGGTAATAATTCTGGTCGATTTCAATCCTTCATTTAGAGGTCGAGTAGGGCTCATAACCCAGTTACATGTCCTTGGGTCCAACTCCCTCTTACTAAAGTTGAGTGGAATTAAACAGAAGGCACATAGGACCTTAATTCACCTGCAAATATTAATAAAGGTTGCAATATACCACAGGAAGACACGAGGCAATGGTGCAACAGTGGGAAGGCAAGCCAGGTCAGTCTCTGACTCCCGTTGAACAGGTAAGAATGGAATTAGGCACGTGTAGTCCCATCCAGTGGGGCAGTGAAGCATTGAGGGAGCATGATGTGGTCAACCATGCCATTCTGCAGACAGGTCGAGAAGGATGTGGAGATATGTGACCATAACAAAGATAAACTAAAAGATGTGAATTTGATAATTTCCTTCAGGTTGGAAATTCAATTAGAATCAAACGTGGAGGCCTGAGAAAATGGAGGGGGTGGGGAGGGGCAACATGTTAATGGACTTGAGAGGAAAGGGAGTTTGGAGAGACCAAGGGCTGACATTTTGATTAAGAGTTCGACAGCAGATTTGAAGCAGGGGGAGGCAGTACTTAAGATAGAACTTGTAAAAATGTCAGCTAACGTGGGCTTGAGAAAGGAAGCCTGGGTGGTCGGCAGTTTAGTGAATAAGGTAGAGGGAACTGGAGGTGGGTCTTACGAACAAGATGTGCTGACAAAGAACATGAGGGGAGAGAGAGATTAGGGAAATTGCAAGCCCAGGCCAAGGTAGGAAACACAGGTAGGAAAGTAAATTGTGAAAAGGACTTAAGGAGACTACAAAGGGACATAGATACATTAATTGAGTGAGCAAGCAAAGATTTGGTAATTGGGTATAATGTAGGAAAATGTGAAATGGTCAATTTTGGCAGGAAAATAAACAAGAAAACTATCTAAATGGTGAGATTGCACAGCTGAGATTCAGAGTGATCTGGGTACCCTAGTGCATGAATCTCAAAAGGTTAATATGCAGATACAGCAAGTAACTAGGAAAGCTAATAGAATGTTATTGCCTATTGTGAGGGGAATTGATTACAAAAGCAGGAAGGTTATGTTTCAATTGTACAGGGCTCTGAGACTACATCTGGAGTAGTGTATATAGTATTGGTCTTCCTATTTAAGGATAGATGCAAATATGTCAGCAGCTCAGAGGTTTACTGGACTAAAACCAGGAATGGGCAGGTGTCTTATGAGGAAAGGTTGGAAGGTTAGGCTTGTATCCACTGGCGTTTAGAAGATTAAGAGGCGATTGCAACCTTTAAGATCCTAAGGGGTCTTGACAGGGTGGATGCCAAGACAATGTTCTCTCTTGCAGGAGAATCTAGAACCAGGAATCTGTTTAGAACCAGGAATCTGTTTAAAATTAAGGAGTTACTCATTTAAGACAGATGAGAAATTATTTGTCTGAGGGCTGTCTTTGGAACTCTCTCCCCAAAAGGCAGTGGAAGCAGAGTCTGAGAATATTTTTCAGGCACAGGTAGATATTCTTCATTAGCAAGGGGGGGTGAAAGGTTATCAGAGGTAGGCAAGAATGTGGGGTTGAGGTTTCAATCAGATCAGCCATGATGTTATCTATCAAGATACTAGGGGTTACCATTGACTAGAAACAGAACTGGACTAGCCATATAAATACGGTGGCTATAACAGCAGTTCAGAGGCTAGGAATCCTGCAAGTAACTCACCTCCTGAATCCCCAAAGCCTGTCTACCATCTACAAGGCACACTGGGAATGTGATGGAAAACACTCCACCTGCCTGGGTGAGTGCATCTCAACAACGTTCAAGAAGCTTGACACCATTCAGGGCAAAGTAGTCCATTTGTCTGGCACCCCATCCGCCAACACAGTGGCAGTATGTATGATCTACAAGATACACTGCAGGAACTTGCCAAGCCTCCTTCGACAGCATCTTCCAAACCCACGACCACTCATTTCTAGGACAAGGGTAGCAGGCACATGAAGGAATGCCACCTAGAAGTTCCTCCTTAAGCTACTCATCATCCTGACTTGGAAATACGTTGCCATTCTTTCACTATAACCGGGTCAGTATCCTGGAGCTGCGTCCCTAACTGGACTCTGTGTACCTACACCATATGGAGTGTAGTAGTTCAAGGTGGCTGCTCATCACCACCTAAGGGCATTAGGAATGGGCAATAAATGGCCTATCCAGTGACACCCGCATCCCATGAATGTAAACAAGTGGCAGAGCAGGTTCAAAGGGCTAAGTGGCCTTTGCCTTGGCCCAATGGATTTAGGGTAAGAGAATTGACAGAGGCGGAGATCAGGTCAATTTTAGTGACAAAGAAATCCATGAGCTCCTCATGCTTGTTGGAGTCAAGGGTGGAGGAAATAGGGGAACAGGGTTTAAGGTTTGCCACAAAGAAGCCATGGGTTGTATTTGCATTCCAGAATATTGGAATGATAATGAGCAATTCTAACAGATGAAAGCAGGACATGATAGCACTTTATGCTTCAATCCGATCTGGTGGTAAATGGTTAAAAGTTGTCTATCACATCTGTTCAAATCTACATACCTGGAGAATTCACTTATGGGGAAGCTATCACCCTTGATGACAATGCAATCATCCAGAATGAGCTCATGGGTGGCAAGCGCTTCATTCACAATTGAACATGTTTTAAAGGGGGATGGGGTGGTAATAGGTTGGCAGTTAACAAGGTCAGTGCTGGAAGTGGCGTATTGGATGAGATGACTGGAAGGATTAGCCCTCCAGCAGCTGACAATAGAGGCATTGAAGCCCTTGCAAAGTACTGCAAGCTATAACTGAACTCCTTGACAATCAAAATGAACGTTTCACATAACTTGTCAAGTCTAAAGGTTTCAATTTAATCAACCTGCAAAAGATTAGGATGCTAGGCAATGTAGCTCAGCGTGCAAAATTAACATTTCAAGTCATTTAATTTACAATGGGTGCTTTTTGCCAAATCTACTCCCAGGTTAGAGAATTTGTAACTATTAACTCATGTTGGTTGCCAGAGTTCTCTCCAGAGAAAGTATGCCATGCAGGGAGATCCCACATAACAAAATAAACCGTTCTGTTGAAGAGTCATACAGACTCAAAACGTTAACTGTGTTCCTCTCCACAGATGTTGTCAGACCTGCTGAGTATTTCCAGGTATTTTTGTTTTGTATTTTGAAGTAATGGGCTACTACCCCGAAATGAATTATTAAGTGCCAGCATAATACAAGCCACAATACATGATGAATGTGCTCCAAGTGCAATAGGGATGTTGTGATTGAAGAATCAGCTTCAGAAAGGAACACAAAAACATGCCACCAGACCAAAATGGGAGCATGAGTGACCACAGTAAAAATGTTACTAGTTTATGAAAAGTTGAGTGCGATCCAAATTATGAAGTTAAAATGAAGGATAATATAGCAAAACAATTCATACTTAAAAAACCAGTGATTATTCAGGACAAGCTGCACTCTTCAGAATACATAGCTGGTTTATTGTTAATTGCCTTATACAACATACATGGTTTTAATACAACAAAAAAAACTTCAAAATCAGGAAAATTTAAGTAGAACAATTAGCACTAAAACATTTCCATTGGAAATGTGCTAAATATACATATGTCTGTCATTTCATTACCATCTTATAGCAGTTTTCTTATGAGTTACTAGCCTAAATAGCACACTTCTTCTGTAGTCATGCATATCGGAGTTAAATTCTGAAGATCCAATCACATGGGAAGTCCATTCACTGCAGTAATTCATTCCTGCATAATATATATGTGTGTATATAAGCTAACAAATATAGAAAGAACCAGCCACACAACAGGAAACTTCAGGAGCTGTTACGCACATCCTTTAGAAGCCGTGGACCTTTAACTGCTCCTCCTTCACGATGCCAACCTGAGGGGGAAAAAAAAATACTGTATACAACCAGGCTCAAGGAACCCTCTAACGTGAATGTTTTTTTTAGGGATATGTACACAAAGAGGAAAAACTACTTTGAGAACAGAAAAGTTGCAACAAGAACTATGAATTGCATTATAAATTCAAGTGTACAAAGTCTACTAGCAATTGGAAATTTTAAAATTTGTTCATGGTGAAGCAACATTCTGAACAATAGCAAATGCCAACAGCATGTCACAAATCAGCTGCCTTGCTTGGGACTCCTTTAACACAAGACCAGGATTTAATTAATACTGACACTCCCTTTAAAGAGTGAGAAGGAAGTAACTTGTTTTTAGTAAGCTCTAGGAACTTCATAGAATACACAGTTCGGGCAAATTTCTCTCAGCAGTCACTCCCAATGTCCATGAGCATGCATTTTTAGAAAGTAGCAAGGGGCACAACTTCAAAAAGAGGCAGCCATCACAATGTAATTTCCCAACCTACAGTATGTTTCCCCAACACCAGGTGGCTCCAAATTGATTCTCAACCCCATCTAACTTGCACCTCTTTTCCCACTGACGGAATGACTGTCTTTAGCCAACCTCACCCCCGATCACTGCTCAGAATTTTGCCCTGCATCTTCAGACCATTACATCTCCATATTGCCCATCTCTCGAGGTTTTACTTTCTCAATAGCAGCTCAGATACAATCCAGTTCCAGAGTTTTAAATGCGTTCCTTTAGGAGGACACAGGCTGGCTAAATGGGTAGACACATTGCAGATGAAATATGAAATGCTGCAATTCTGTAGGAAGATGAAGGGAGGTAATATAAACTAAATGGTAAAATTTTAAAAGGGATCTCTGAAGGCGCCAACAACAGTTGAGAATGCTGTTATCAAAAACAGTAAATTATAGTAAAGGATGTCGAAGTCTGAGGGAGGGTATCAAAGAGATTATTAGATGGTTCAAATTATGCGGAGAGACTACTGAAACAGATAGTTCTCCTTAGAGCCGAGATGGTTAAAAGGTTTGATCAAATCCTAAATGAGAAAAAATGAGAACCAGTTTCCAGTAGCAGAATAGTCAGCAACTAGAAAACAGATTTAAGGGGACAAGACTGTTGTGATTTGGAATTTACTGTCTAAAAGGGTAGCAGAAGCTGATTCAATGAAAAAACTTGCAAATTGGATTAATGCTTGAAGCGGAAAGAAATCTCCAGGCTATGAAGAAAGAGCACTGGAGTGGAACTGATTGAACAGTTCTTTCAGGGAGCCAACACAGGCAATGGATTGAATGGCTTCCTTCAGCTTAGTATCATTTTATTTATGAAGCTGTTCCATTTAAAATCGTTTAAAATTTCATATAAAAGCAAAAGTGACTGCATCTGTGAAAATTTGCCTTTTACATTTTTAAAATAAAAATTTAAGATGGATTGATTACTCCAAATATGGAAACTGCAGACAGAGTGCCTTACCCATGTTTCTAATCCATGCCAAATATGTAAACAAGCACTTAAAAGCAAAATCAAACAAAGACCAATTGTAGGCTGCCCACTACACATTTTCAGAACTCAATCTCCAAATGTAATTGATGTCACTAAACAGTTCAACATGAGAAAGTCATGAAATACTAAAGATCTCCAAGTATTTGTAAAAGCTTCGGCGAAAAGGCCTCCCACTCTGGATTTTTAAAAAATTAGTCACAATAATCAATTTCAGTGGTACAAGGCTAAAGGTAGATCACAAGATTTTTGGAGTAATGCCTAATTTCAACTTTACTCAGATTTTGGATTCCTAGGGGAATAAATTGAACAATTTTTGCCTCACCTCCAGAAGAAACTGGCAGATATTCTTCCGCTGGTCACCTTGAAGTTGGATTACCTCACCGTATTCAGGGTGTTCTATCACAGTACCATTGCAGGCAAATTTCTAAGAAAATAAAAAGGATCAGTTATGCAGAAATTTTTTTCTAGGTGGTAAACTCGACTAAACAGACAACTGCTCCAACTACTATTTTAAGCGATCAAGCAGTAAACATTCAGTATTCTGATGGAAGCTATGACATTTCCAGCCCCCCAAACCTAATATAGGGCACCAAATAGACAAACATGCCATTAGTTTAAGCTTTCATGGGTTTAAAAATGTTCCCAGTCCAGTTTAAATAGATACTTCTAGTCTCAACAGAAAGGTTGGGGGTTACCATTTGTGCCACAAAGGCAGCTTTACAAAAATCTTATTCAGCTATGCGCACCACAAAAACAAACCAATTGGTTAGGTAAAGCTTAGAACAACTCAATAGCACCTTTAGCAGAACAAAAGGTCCCAAATAGACAAAAGCAGCATTTCGTTATTTGCTCTCAATGAGACTCAACTCACCCCAGGATAAATGGGTACAGAAAAGCCTGTATACAAAGACGAAGTCGATAACAGCAACTAAACTGAACCCAAAAACCCAAACAGGGCCACATATTTCCACTATTACACATGTAGCCTCCAGAACACCCACTGATAGCAGCCAGGATACTAGCATAACATTTCCTTCACATAAGTCTGGAAGATTCAGCTCTTTCCAAGAAACCAGGTGCAATATGGATATGTAGTCAGTATTATTTGGAATTTGGAAGGACAGGTTTAACAAGCCTCACTTGTGTTGACTCCATAACTGAGCTTTAAGGGTCATAAAGATTAGTATTCTCAAAATATATCAAGAACAATTTCCATCATCTCTTATGAAACAAACCCTTTATAGTCATTGGATAAAAGTATAGGCTGCATAGTCTTATAGATGGTATCAAGTCCAAAATTGTATTGCAAGAATTAGGAAAAGCTAAATAAATCAAATACATGTTCAAACCAGGGATCTCCACCAGAAGCTATTTTCCTACATTACCATTTTCATCTGTAGAATAAATCCATGCCTAATCTGTATATCATGGGCAGAAAAATACCTTTTTAAAGGCTTTCACAAGTTTCTTTTTATCATAATCATCTGCAATTCCTTGGACGGTGGTCAGTGTCTTCCTGCCGTTACGTTGTTGAATTCTTATATGGATGTATTCTTCAGTCCCTGCCGGGAGGCGGTCGTCACCCTTAGTTGCATCAGCAAAGGGGTCTGCAACAAGTTCAGAGTTAGCAACATTTCTTAGCTCAAGATTCAAAAACATGGAGGAAACATTTTATTTGAACTAAATTATGAAAAGTTAACACTGAAGGCTTTTTTGGTATGAAATTACATCAAACAGTTACAGCACAGAAGGAAGCCATTCAGCCTGTGAGAAAGTGCAGGCACTCTGCAGGAGCAGCTAAACCAGTCCCAGTGTCCCACCCTTCCCCCATAAACTAACTTTCTTCAGGTGCTTACACAATTCCTTTTTGATAGCCAGGATTGAATATGTCTCAACCTTTTCAGGTCAGTGCAATCCAGATCCTAACCACACTACGAATCCATGCTTGCCTTCCCTAATTGCCCAAGTGAGTTTAGTCCTGGATTATCATCTCTAAATGCTTTCCCACTACCAAGGTTAAACTGACTGGCAAGTGGTTGCCAGGTTTATCTTTAGACCCATTAACTGAATGACAGTCCAACATTTGCAATTCTCCAGTCCTCCAGCATCACTCCTTTATCGATGGATTATAGCTAGTATCCTTGTAATTTCCACCCTTACTTCCCTTAGCACCCTCAGATGCATTCCACGGATTGTTGACTTAGCAACCTTTTTGAGTGCATCCAGCCTTTCAAATATCTCTAGTAGCCCACCTAGAATCAACCAGATCCTCGTTCTCAATGACTGTGGCAGTATCAGCTCCCTTGGTAAAGACAGACACTCACTCATTTAGTAGCTCAGCCATGCCCTCCATCCAAATATGTAGAATCCATCTTTGGTCCTTAAATCAGCCCCACCATCCCACTTACCATCCCTTTACTATTTAAGCAAAGGACTTTTGGATTCCCTTTTCTATTAGCTGATAGTCTCTTCTCATATTCTCTTCGACGCATGTCTGCCCTTGCTTCATTTTCACTTCATCAACCTGACATTTGTCACATGCACAGCAGTGTGTACCTGGAATGTGCGCACAGTGGGGGTGTGAGAGAGAATGGAGTATGTAGGAGGAATAATAGTGTGTGGGGGGGGGGGGGGGGGGGGGGGGGGAGAAACGACAAGGTGGGGTTGTTTGGGAAGGTGCATGGAGAAGTCACGGGGGTGACAGACCTGGAGGGGGGGGAGGAGAGAGAGAGAATATGTGTGGGGGGAGTCACATGGGGGGAAGGAAATGTGTGGGGGAGGGGGCGGTAATGGGTAAGGGTTAACTTTGATGCAGGGAAATTTGTTGGTGGGGAGATTCTGGTGGAGGAACGGGGGGGAGTTTTGGCAGGGATTTGTTGATTGGGGAATGTGGGGGGGAGGGGGAGACACTGCTGCGTGGGAAACTGAGGGTGAGTGGGGGGGGGGGGGGGGGAGGAGGAGGAGAGAGCTTTTTGGCAGAATGCATTTGTGTATGGGGGGGCGGGGGGGTGTTTGTTGGAAGTGAGTGTGGGGGTGGGGGGGGGGGAGAAGGAGGGGGGGGACGGAAGGGTGTGGAATTTGTTGGAAAGAATGTGCGTGGGAGAAGGGGATGATGACGTTTAATGGGGAAGAATTAGCGAAGAGAGAGACTGAGGGAGGGAGGAGAGAGGAGGAGTAGGAGGGGAGGAAGGGGGGGGGGGGGGGGGGGGGGGGAGAGGAGGTGAGGGGAATGCGAGGGGCCGGGGAGTTAAGTTGGGGTGGAGCAGCACCGCCGACAAAATGACAGAAAAAAAAAAATCAACGAACCCTCCATAAAATGGCGGCGGACCCTTCCCTAAAGTCGACGGAGACGTCTCCCTCCCTCCCTGTCTGCAGGCTCGGGGCCGGCCGGGCCGGGCTTTCACAGGGGGTCGGGGACATTCGGGTGGGGTGTTTTTTTTTTAAATTATAAAATAAAAACGGAGGGTGCGGGTTTTGGGGAAACCTCAAAAAGCGGCGTCATTTTCAGAGCTTCAACACCCCACCCCCCCCCCAAAAAAAAAAACACCCACCCCGGGCCTTCTAAACCCCGGGTGAATGTGGACACCCTCACCCCCCCCCCCCCCCCACCCCACCGTGTTATTCCTTAATATCCCCCCCCCCCCCCCCCTCACCCCCACCCCAATGTGCCATCCCGGGCTCCCTCCCCATCTCTCGCCCCTCACCCAGCGGCCTCCCCTCCCCCCCCCCCCCCCCCCCCCCCCCCCCCCCCCACCCCACCGTGTTATTCCTTAATATCTCTCCCCCACCCCCCCCCCCCCCTCACCCCCACCCCAATGTGCCATCCCGGGCTCCCTCCCCATCTCTCGCCCCTCACCCAGCGGCCTCCCCTCCCCTCCCCCCCTCCCGCCGCCATTTTACCTCAGCCCCTCCATCCAACAAAAGGCGGAAAAAGAAAGGCGCGAGGCGAAACCTTCAAAGTACATTTTTTTTTAAAAAAAAACCCCCATTAAAACAACGCGTTAGAGACACAGTTAAAAAGAAAAGCCGGGGGTTTTGAGGTGAGGTGGAGGTGAGGGAGGGAGAGGAAGAAAACGAGAGGTTCGAACCGGGGAAATCCGAAGGAGAAACGTTCAGGACGGGAAAAGCCGGTGACCGGGGGGGGGGGGGGGGGGGGGGCGGGGGAGGGTGAGAGGAAATAAAAACCCAAGAAACTCACCAAAAGATTGGAGGTTCTGGATAGTGGACATGCGATATTAGTAGAAAGACTGGTCGAGAACGAAAAGCTGGTCGCCCTGGGAATGCTGACTTGCTTTCGACTGGATCTGTCTCCTTGGCTCCGACTGAAGTGTTTTCTCCTCGAAGGCGAGCGGCCCGAATCGCTCCGTCCGTCCCCGCAGCTCAGCACAAAATGGCGGCCGCCCCCCGCGGGGGCGGGGCCGTGACGTCGCAGGCCGCCGCCGCACGGCGCGCCGGGAGCTGTAGTCCGCGCCGGCCCGCCGGGCACGCTGGGATTTGTAGTCCCCGCCCCATCTCTTACCCCCCCCCCCCCCCCCCCCCCCCCCGGCTCCCTGCACTGACTCCGCTGCGCGGTCCCCGGCCAAGATGGAAGTGATTGGGCCATTCCACCCGCCCCATCCCCCACCTGTCAATCATCCTTGCTGTAAGATTGATTGCGGGCTCCTAACTGGGATGCACCTTTAAATTTGGTTTTTGGTTTTGCAGCGACCTTAACTTAGGGGCTGCGTTTTATTTTACCCCTCTTTTTGTTAATTTAGTTTATTTGGTGGGCTTTAAGAGAGCAAACTTGGATCCAAGTAATTTTCCTCCACCCTGTGCATTAAAATAATTTGTAAAATATCCTCCGCTCACTGCATTCGGTCGCAATAATTTGTGATATGTAACTGTCCCCCCCAACGCTGCATTTTGTTGGAGAAATAATTTGTAATACGCAATATCCCCCACTCACTGCACTCTGTTGGGATAAGCTGTGGCATGTAACTGTCCTCACTGCAAATTGCTGGAAAAATAATTTGTGATATATATATATATATAAAACTGTCCTCCACTCACTGCATGTTGCTGGAGAAATAATCGATTTGTAATATGTAGCTATCCCTTACATTGTATTTTAGGGAAGAAAACAACTTGCATTTGTATAGTGCCTGGCAAACAGCAATATGATAAGGACTAGTATTTGTTTCTGGTGATGTTGGTTGAGGGGTAAACTTTGGCCAGGACACTGGGGATAAACTGCCCTGTTCTTCAAAATTGTGTCACAGGATTATTTGCACCTGAGAGGGGTAGATGAGTCCTGGCTTTAACCTCTCATCTGAAAGACAGCACCCTGGTGCAGCACTGGAGTGTCAGCTTGGAGAGGGACTTGAACCCACCACCATTTACTCAGAAAATTTGTAATATCCTTCTCACTGCAGTTTTCTGGTGAATCCCCCCCCTTATTTATGCAGAGGAGTTCCTGCGTTCTGTTTGCTGCGGTTCTTTTCAAACACACTTTTGTTTGCTTTCTTGCCCACATGTCAATGCTTGCTGCATTGTTCCAGTGAAGCCCAACGCAAACTGGAGGAACAGCACCTCATCTTCCGACCAGGCACTTTGCAGCCTTCCAGACTGAATATTGAATTCAACAACTTTAGATCTTGAACTCCCTCCTCCATCCCCACCCCCTTTCCATTTCTTCCCCCTTCCTTTTGTTTTTTCCAATATTATATATAGATTTTTCTTTTCCCACCTATTTCCATTATTTTTAAATCTTGTAAGCCATGCTAGTCTTTCCAGCCCACCCCCACTAGACCTGTACCTTGAGTGCCCTGCCATCCATTCTTAATTAGCACAATCGTTTAGATAATATCACCACCTTCAACACCTCTTTGTTCCTTTGTCTGTGACATCTTTTGATTATCTGCTCCTATCACTGCTTGCTTATCCCTACAACCACACCACCACCTCCCACTTCTCTACCCCCCACACCTTAAACCAGCTTATATTTCACCCCTCTCCTAATATTCACCCAGTTCTGTTGAAGGGTCATGAGGACTCGAAACGTCAACTCTTTTCTTCTCCGCCAATGCTGCCAGACCTGCTGAGTTTTTCCAGGTAATTCTGTTTTTGTTTTGTTTGCTTTGTTGTTTTGCTGAGTGAAGTCCTCCTTTGCTTTTTTGTCATAAGTCCCATCCCGAGCCCAACTAAGCAGCCGAGAGGGGACTTCAAGCTTTGGGAGAACTAGCTCTGTAGCTGCTGTGGAAACTCCTGTATTATTGCTGTTCCCTTACTTGGAATCACACTGTCTGCCAATAAGCAAAAAATGCAGTCACGTATACAGGCGGTGGGTTTGGCTCCTGTGTTGAATCCCAGCCTTTCCATGGCAGGGTAAGCAAGGACATTTTAATTGGCACCTATCCCAGCATAGTAGATCTGAGGGAAACGGTGCTGCTCTCAGTCAAATGATGCAACTTTGGTTCACTTTGAATACCATAGCAGCAGTACCATAGTGAGAATGTTAAATGCTGAAGGAGCAGGATGTTGCCCTTTTTTAGGTATGGCTTCAGCCCATTGCATTACGTTACTGACACCCAAACCATTTATCACCAATATTACAGAAATATCTTAGCTCTAAATAAGTATGAATAAAAACAAACAGCCTAAGAGCTGATCACTTAACAGCAGCAAATTTTCCTGGAACAATTAAATACTGGTAACGTTTATTAATTACATGCCTTTAACATTAAAGGATAGAGTTCATGTTGATCATACATAGAGCTATACTTAGCTTCCAACATTGGTCCTGTACCAACCAGCTCAGCTTTCATCATATTACTAGAACCCCCTGCTCTGTTCTCAGCATAACTGGATCACACAAGCCAAATTTCCTGTTAGATCGCTCATTTTGTTTTGGATGAGAAATGCATGCAACTCTTAAAATTTAACTCAGCTCCCAACCTTTCACTGGCTTTACCATCTGTGTTACATTGGCTGGTCATAACTGTTAATCTATATATCTGATTTTTTTATGGTTGCTATTTTAGTTCAGATTCCAGGAGACTTTGGCATGTGTAAGCAGCATTTAACATGCATGCTGAATTCAGTTCGTTTATCCTGGAAAGGGATTCATAGATTCACACATTATCAGTACAAACACTGTAAGCAGACTCCTATATTCTGATACCCCAGAGTACTAACTTGCAAAATATCAATGCTGAAGCAACTAAAACAACACTCCGCCCTGCTCTCATGCCCACATGCCTGTCCTTGGCCTGCTGCAAACTGGAGGAACAGCACCTCATCTTCCGACTAAGAACTTTACAGCCTTCTGGACTGAATATTGAGTTCAACAATTTTAGATCATGAACTCTCTCCTCCATCCCCACCCCCTTTCCGATCCCCCCCCTTTTTTTCCCAATAATTTATATAGATTTTTCTTTTCCCACCTATTTCCATTATTTTTAAATGTATGTCCATCCATTGTTTTATCTCTACCTTTTAGCTTATTTCTATTTCTTCACCCCATCCCACCCCCACTAGGGCTATCTGTACCTTGCTCGTCCTGCTTTCTACCCTTAATGTCAAGAATTAAAACATTCCTTAGCTAATATCACCACCCTCAACACCTCTTTGTCCTTTTGTCTGTGACATCTTTTGGTTATCTCCACCTATCACTGGCCCTCTTTCCAGCTCTACTTGTCCTACCACCACCCCCCCTTAAACCAGCTTATATTTCACCTCTCTTCTATTTTTCCTTAGTTCTGTTGAAGAGTCATACGGACTCGAAACGTTAACTGTGTTCCTCTCTGCAGATGCTGTCAGACCTGCTGAGTTTTTCCAGGTATTTTTATTTTTGTTTTGGATTTCCAGCATCCGCAGTTTTTTTTTTGCTTTTATCAACCTTAAGCATGTTCTATTTCCAAAAAAAAAGATCTCCATACATTTTTGGTCTTGTTGTCCATTTTATTAAATTTTTGAAACTTCAAACCTACTAGTGAAGGTCCTTCATCATCAATAAGGAGCTGCTGCTCCTTTTTATTAATTCATTCTTGGGTTTTATGCATTGCCAACAAGGCCAGCATTTATTGCCCATCCCTAATTGCCCTTGAGAAAGTGGTAGTGAGCTGCCTCCTTGAGCTGCTGCAATGCATGTGGTGTCGGTACATCCGTAGTGCTTATCCATAGTGGTCTGATGCAACTGAGTGACTTGCTAGGCCATGTCAGAGGGCAGTAAATAGTCAACCATGTTGCTGTGGGTTGAGAGTAATGCATGGGCCAGACCAGGTAAGAATGGCAGAGTTCCTTCCCTGAAAGACATTGGTGAACGAGGAGTGCTCAACATGTTATAGAAAATGTTGAACACTTCAGATATCTTGGAAGCCACCTCTTTTGAAAGGCCACCATTGGTGGGGAGGTCCACCACCCAATCAACTGTGCCAGCTCAGCCTTCTACGAGCTAAGGCAGCGAGAGTTTGACAATAAAGAGATCCATAATCAACAGATGTTCCAGTGTTCAGAGCAGTTTTCATCACCGCGCTCCTGCACTGCAATGAGATCTGGACTGTGAATCAGTGACACCTGAGAGCACCAGAGAAATTCCATCAGCAATCCCTCCACCACAACTTCCAGAAAAATGGGAGGACTATTGAATAAACGACAGTGTCATTCTTGAGGCCAACTCTACAAGCATTCAGACAAAGCTCCTACAGAATCAACTTTGATGGACTGGACACCATGTCTGGATGGCCAAAAACCATCTCCCCTGCCAGTCCTGCTTTCTCAATTCTCAAATGGCCAACGTTCCAGAGAAGGACAAAGAAACTACTTCAAAGACACTCTGAAGCTCTCCTTGAAGAGCAGCAGAATTGACATGAATGAATGGGAGGAGCTTGCTACCAATCGTTCAGAATTAAGGCAACTTGTCTCTCAAGCTGCCTCAGGCTTTGAATCCTACATCTCAATGATGAGGCAGAGCAGCGGCAGGAAAGGAAAGGAAAGGAAGCAAATCCTGCACTCTGGATCCCAGGACCTCACCGGATGTGCTGGCCCATGTGCTCAAAGATCTGCAGATCAAGAATTGGCCTAGTCAGTAAGATGAAAACGCATGGCAAAATTTCGCTACCCTTATTTGACGTCATCCTTGAATCAAGGGTCAGCAGATGCCAAGTGAACCTGATGGATTTTTTTACGACAATCCAGTAATTTCAAGTTCATTATTAGTGAGATAAGCATTTTATTGCAGATTTATTAATAACATTTAAATTTCACCAGCTGCTGTGGTAGGGTTTGAATTCACATCGCCAGAGCGTTAGGTGAGGCTTCTGGATTACCAGTCCGGTAAAATTACCATTATGCTACTGTCCCTGTTCTCCTGGTTTCATGATCATATTGCAGTTGGAAGAAGAAAAATGCTCTGTTCAGACCTGGGACACGGTAGGAGTTCATTGAGGAATCATTTAGAGCTGAATTTCTGACCACATATCCACACCACCACCAAGATTGTCTCCTTCCACTTCTATGACATCGCTCAAATTCAGGCCTCTCTCAACTCACCTGCTGCTAAAACCCATCCAAGCCTTTGTTACCTCTAGACTTGACCATTCCAATGTTCTTCTGGCCACCTTCCCACCTTCATTAAATGTTGCTCATCTCTAAGTCTACTGCCTGTATGTTAACTCGTTCCAAATGTCATTCACCCATTACCCCTGCGCTTGTTGACCTTCACTGACTTCCTGTCTGACAATACCTCAATTTTAAAATCCTCATCTTTATTTTCAATTCTCTCCACGGCCTTGCCACTCCCTTTTCTGTGTAGCCTTCTCCTGCCGTACAAGCCTTTGAGACCTCTGCACTCCTCCAGTTCCTGGCCTCCCACACATTCCTGATTTTAATCACGCCGCCTACAGTTACTATGCTTTTATCTGCCTTGGCCATAAGCTCTGAGATCCCCTCACTAAACCTCTCCCCTTCTCTCTCCTCTTTTAAAATGCTCCTTAAAACCTGCCTCCATGATCATGCTTTCAGTCAACTTTCCTGATTTCTGCGTTTATGGCTCAGTTTCAAAAATAGTCAACAATTTTTTAAAAGATGTTACTGCTCTTGCTAAGTGCCTTGGGATGTTGTACAACATTAAATGGGCCATATAAATGTAAGTTATTGTGTTGTCTGAATCTGGAGAGAAAGAGCAGTAACAGGAGAGTATTGGGCAGTTTTCAGGAATAACCTCAAAGATACAAATGGGTTATCATTCAATCAAGTTTACCGATGAGGGACAGGGGAGGAGATTCCTTGAGATTTGTGCCGCCAGAACTCTAAGAGTACAAAACTGCTATTGCATTATAAATAGAAGATGACTGATACTATTGAAAATATTAAAAATTAAGTATAATTCTTTGCTTTGAAATTTATTGCTTTCATTCTCAAGTGCAATGTGCTAACTGAATGTTGTCTTTTTTCAATCACTTTGTGAACAAATTTTGAATTTGTGAAGTGAATAATTAATTGATAAGCTGGTGTAGAAGGTTTGGGCATATGTAACAGAAAGAACCCAGAGTGCGAATTCTATGTTAATAATTAACAGATCTGAAGAAGATAGGGTGATATAGGGGAATGAGCAGTACTCGAGGTGAAGCTGTGCCTTTTCAAATCTGTTATCTAGGAGCAGAATTTTGGGCCTGACGCGCGGAGTGGGGGTGGGTCCCGCATGTCAGTGCGTAGAATGACACGGGGTCACGTTGGGCGAGCGTCCCGGCATCACCGGGCGCCATCGCGATATTTCGCTGGGTGGGGCGCAGTGAAGTTCGCCATTAATTAACGGGCTAGTTAAGGTCCTTAAATTAGCAATCGACGCCGATTCTCAGGCGCCCGTGTGATCTTCGGCTCGGCGCAACAGGCAGGCGGGTAAGAGACTTTTTAATAAAACTCATCCACGGGTGGGATAAGGGGGCTCAGCGGGGTCGTCAATCTGGTCTGTGAATTATTTATTGCAGAAAGTTTTTTAAACTTGCCTGTGTGATCTGTGGCAGTTCAGAACAAATGCCAGCAGCTTTCTGTGTACTTTGACCACTCTGCAGTCAGGAATCTTTATTGGGCCTGCAAGTTTCCGGAGGCCTCCCTTTAGCCTGGGTGTGGGTTCAGACATGTCCACTGGAGGCAGCTCCTCTGAGGAGGAATGGCGGGATAGAATAAGGCGGAGGTCAGGAGTGGACACTCAGCTTCCAGGGGAGCCACCTTTGGGAGGACAGGCGCAGACACAAGGGGCGCAAGGCCAAGAGGTAGTCCAAGGTGGAAGGGGCTGCAGAAGACGCCACAATCCTGCTGCCAGGGTATACAGGCGGCAAAGCAGCTACCTCAATATGTCTGAGGTGCAGTGCCGATGGAGGCTCTGACTGTCAAGGGAGACAGCCAACCATATCTGTCAGATGATTGGCCCTGAGATCTCCCCTAACTGTGTGGGTGGACACCCCATGCCAGCGGCTCTGAAGCTCACAAATGCCCTGCACTTCTTTGTCTCTGGCTTTTTCCAGGGCTCAGTGGGTGATCTTTGCAGTGTCTCCCAATCAGCTGTCCACATTTGTGTCAAGCAGGTTACAGACGCTTTGTTCAGACGGGCATTGACCTTCATCCACTTCCACTTGGACCAGGCAAGCTAGGCACAGCGAGCCAGAGGCTTCACGGCCATTGCTGGCTTTCCCTGTGTCCAGGGTGCTATAGACTGTACACATGTGGCTATCAAGGCGCCAGCAGGTGAGCCCGGTGCCTTCGTCAACAGGAAGGGCTTCCACTCCATGAACGTGCAGATAGTGTGTGATCACAGGATGCTGATTCTACAAGTCTGTGCAAGGTACCCAGGCAGCTCCCACGACACCTACATCCTCAGACACTCCCAGGTGCCGGGGCTCTTCAGTGCTCCAGCCCAGCTGGATGGATGGCTGCTGGGTGACAAGGGCTATCCCCTCAGAAGGTGGCTCATGACACCTCTCCACCATCCAAGAACAGAAGCTGAGCAGCGGTACAATAGGAGCCACGGCTCCACAAGGACTGTGGTGGAGAGAACCATTAGTCTTCTCAAGATGCGCTTCCGATGCCTGGACCGCTCAGAGGGTGTGCTCCAGTACCCCCCAGATTGTGTGTCGGTGATAGTGGTTGCATCCTGCACTCTGCACAATCTTGCGCTGGAAAGAGGGGACGCAATGGATGATGAAGACATTGATGCAGTGGATGCAGCTGCACACGATGGGTCCAGCACTGATTCTGGGGATGAGGAGGCACAGGGGAATGATGAGGGGCTAAACGCTGACCTGGGACTACACCAGGGAGGCAGGGACACCCGAGAGACTTTAATTCAATGAACCTTCAGCTAGCTCCACACAAATGGATCAGGAGTACCAGCCTTGCCTGGCCCTTCCATACTCAGCATTTAAATGCTAAATCTGCCAAGTCATTAGCTGCAACTAAGGGCTTTGGACATAAACCATAATGTCCACTCAAATGCTCATGACATGTATGTAAAACATACAAATGCAGAACAAAGGAGCCACCCTCAGCCATGGTAACATGTCTGGTTTTAATTTTCTCCATCTTAACGTCAAACAAAATGAAAGCAAAATGTTTTTCAACCATAAACAAATAATAATTCTTGGGCCAACATAAAAGCACCAGTGAGAAACCCGTGGTGTGCCTAAGGTGCCTTATATTTACGTTTCTGGGTGCTACATCTTGGTGCTGCCCCATCGCTCGGAGTGGTATCTGAGCCAGCTGCTGTCTCTCCTGTCCTGTTGGCCTCGATGACCTTGGCGGCCGTCCTCTGGCCCGTGGAGCCTGTGCTGGCCCCGCCTGGGAGGGAGTTGCCAGGCCTACAGCTGGCATCTCCCCAGTCGTCGCAGCCTCACCGGATGAAGCGGTCACTGGGAGAAGGGCGGAGCCACTGTTGCCCTCACCCAGAACGCCCTAAGAGGAGCCCACAGATACGCCGGGCAGCTGCTGTGCCAACATGAGGTCACCCCAGGCCTCCCTGCTCATCGTGGATGGATGGGCAATGAGCTGGGAAACTTGAAGCCCACACCATCTCCCACATTGGCACTGACCAGCTGTGGCCACTGGTGCTGTGAGGCCTGCAGGTCCAAGTGTATCCCCAGGAGAAGCTGCTTGTTCTCCTGGATGCCCCTCTCCATGAGAGTCGCCACTCTCTCCATGGAGGAAGCACGATGCTCTGCCATGAGGATCATTGCATCAGTGATGCTCCGTGTGGACTCCACCATCACGGACACCAAGCGAAACATCGTCTCATGTATCACTCCCAGAAGCTCCCACGCACCCGGCCGCATTTCCTGCAGCTGCTGCATTGCAGACAGTTCCAGAAGCACATCATCAGGCACCGACTCAGCATGTGCCTGGTCCCCTGCAGTCCTCCGACTGCTGGCACCATCGGCTCTCTCTTTCCCTGCCAGCTCCTCCAGCGATTGTGAAGTGCCCTCTCCATTGTGCCCCAGGACACTAGCCGATGTTGCAATGCCCACCGAGGTGCCCATTCCTGCATTGGTGCCTGCCTCACAGAAATGGTGTGATGCAAGTGACAGTTGAGGACCCTCAGGTGTGAGAGGGGGCATCTGCAATTCCTGCTGGTCGACAGGCTCTGATGATGCTGGGGTGGCAAATAGTCAGGAGGAGACCCAAACATTACAGGCGGATACAGAGGGGCTGGTCAGATAGCCTAAGGAATGCCAAATGGAATGTTATGTGGGTAAGTGTGAGGTGATGCACTTGGGCAGGAGAAACAAGACACGGGAATACACGAGGAATGGTAGGACCATGGAAAGTAAGGAGGATCAGAGGGACCTTGCTGGGCATGTCGACAGGCCCATTAAGGTTGCGGGACAGGTACATAAGGTGTTTAAGAAGGTAAATGCCATACTTGCCTTTAGTAGCTGAGGAATAGAATATAGGAAGAGGGAGGTCATGTTGCAAGTGCAGAAAACGCTGCCTAGGCCACAGCTATAGTTCTGCGTGCAGTTGTGATATGCGCTTCATGGGAGGGATGTGATTGGAGTGGAAGAGAGTTCAGAGGTCGCTGACCAGGATGCTGGCTGGGCTGGAGAGTTGTAGTTATGAGGAGACACAGCATAGACTGGGGTTATTTCCCCTGGAGCAGAGGAGGTTGAGGGGGGGGGCATTATTGAGCTTTATAACATTATAAGGGGCATGGAAAGGATTGACAGGAAGGAACTTTTCCCCTTGGCGGAGGGATGAGTAACCTGGTGGCATTGATTTAAGGTAAGGGGCATGAGGTTGACAGGTGAGGTGATGAGGAACTTTTGCACACAGTAATGTGGGATGCACTGCCTGAAAGGGTGGTGGATGCAGAAACCCTCCTAACATGTAATAAGTATTTGGATGTGCAGTAGCGATGCCATGGCATACAAGACCAAGGGGATAGTGGTCAGAAATGGGATAAGCCGACTTTGGAAGGTACTGGACACGGGCATCTTCGAAGGGCTGAGGGACATTTGTCTATGATCCATACGTCTGACTCTATCAGTCTGTGAATGTTGCAATGTTGCTACAATAATGGTTCAAACAATCCTCAGTGCTTTGGATGGTGGGAAGACAGAGCAGATGTCACTGTGGACCTCAAATACCTGGTCGTTCCACCCCAGCCTCACCGACACCTGTGGACCTGGGCGCATGGTAACTCTCAAACTCCAGGGCATCCTGCTCGAATCGGCTCAAAACCATGAGCTGGGCCCGGCCGCCTCCTGTCCATGAACGCACACAGGCATTGTGAGAATTCTTCTCCTAAAAAACAGAGAAGACCATTCATTGCAGCTAATTGTACATGGACTCTGCACACACACGCCACACCCCAACCACAGTGACCCATTTCAGGCCTCCAGTGCCTCCTATCCACGCTACTGCTGATCAGTCACAAGAAGATAGTACGCCTGCTCCCAACCCCCTCCAACCTTGGACGCACTCTGCATTCATCACTTTAAGAAACACGTGGTCTTAGCTCCCATGGCGAGGAGGTGTCGCGGGCAGCAGATGGCTCTTGGCCACGAGACCTTGAGGTCCCCTTCCACAATCTCATCACCGTGAATAGGACATGTTTGGGAGTTCTGAATATGTGTCTAGCTGCATCTCCTGCAGGTTGCCCCCAGACGAATCATGTGCGACTAAGAGCAACACATGGTGCAGGGAGAACTCATCTCCTCATGAACCACTCAGGCTGATGTAAGCATGGGCACTATCTGCTTGCCCACCCAGCATATGAGAAAGGCCCAACATGATTTAAAGCAGTCATGACTGCAAGAATTGGGTGGGGGGAGCCCTCAAAGCTAAGGCTACCTGCTGGGTTAAATGCCCAACACCAACATGGTACTCAGACTTCCAGAGCGCAACAAATCATTGAAGTGCTTATGGCACTGGACCCAGGTGCACTGCAGCACATCGCAGGAGCTCACCACCTCCGCCACCTTCTCCCAGGCACACTTCATCATGTGGGGGGGGTCTCCTCCTCCCATCCTGGGGAACCAGCACCTCCCACCGTGCTGCCACCTCCTCAAGGCAATGATCAGAAAAGCAAGGAGCACATTGACCCCCCCACTGGCCTACCCTGCAGCCTGCCCTGCTCCTGTACCAGACCCTGCAGCCTGGCCCTGCTCCTGTACCAGACCCTGCAGCCTGCCCTGCTCCTCTGCCCTTCCCTCCAGAGCGCCGTGCTGAGCAGGCCCCCTGTGGTTGGATCTCCAGGTGGCCATTGTGAGCAGCTTACAGGAGGCTTCCAGACCTTCTTTTAAACACACTCCCGGGTCGCCATTGGACCTGGCGCTCTGTGCACGCCCACTGCAGCCCGCACACTCCCGCTCTCCACACGAGTTGAAAATGCGCCAGGCGGGTCTTAATTGGCCCGCCTTCATGAAATGGTGGCACAGCCCCGATCGTGGGTGCTGATCAGGTCCACGCCCGCCCACGTCCACTCCTGTTCCACCCGCCCACCAAATGGAAAATTTTAGCCTAGGCTTGGAACTAGTCCACCTGAGTCAGATCGCCGTCTCTGCTTAATTCTTAGTGAGCCACACAAGATGGCATCTTTTGACACTAATGGGGCATCTCACTTAATAGGATAAGAATATGAGATGGGAAATTGAAACTATTGGTACATTGAGGGTTCTATTCTGCCTCAAACATGGTGTGATACAAATCGATGGTGTTAATGGTGAATGATGTATGAGTAGCAATCGAGAGACATGAACGTATAATCTATATTGACACTGCAGCGCGATACTGAAGGAGTGCAGTACTGTCAGAGGTGCCATCGTTTGGATGAGATGTTAAACTAAGGCACCATCTGTCCTCTCAGGTGGGTGTAAAAGATCACAAGACACTTTCGAAGAGAGCAGGGGAGATCTCCCTGGCCAATATTTATCCCACACCAACATCACTTCCCATATCAGATTATCTTATTATCTCATGCTGTGGGCAACTTGGCTTCCCTGTTTCCTATATAACAACAGTGACTATGCTTCAAAAGTACTTGATTGGCTGTAAAGTGCTCTGGGGCATTCTGAGGTTGTGAAGCTGCTATATAAATGAAAGTTTTTTAATGCATTAATCCTTTAATATACATTTCCATTCCAAGGTAGCACATTACTAGATGTTCATGATCACCATTTTATGTTATGTGACAGATTTTATACCTTAATTTTTATACAAACAGTTACTGTGTGTTTGGTAGCTCCTGGTAGTCAGTTCAATAAAACAATAATGCATCACCAAAATGGGACGTTGTTTCGTTTTCCCTGCAGGACACAAAATAACATCTATTCCGGCAGCCCAAAAGGGACTCACAGAGAATCAGCAAACTTCAGTTATACTCTGACCTTTCCGACTCAAGAAAGTTTCCTTGAGTACCAAGTTGTTCCCAGGAGTAAAGCCATTCAGCCGGAATACAAACAGTTTTCAATGGTGCTATTGTAATTACCTGTATATCATAATTGGTTTATTTTGAATGGTGAAGAACTTTGTTATTAAAAACAAATAAGAGAGGATGTGAGGCACCCTTGACCATGTGCTTCTTGTAAATTGGAATATAATGTGGGAAATGGTGAATAATGTGGGAAAATGTGACATTGTCCATTTTGACAGGAAGAATAAAAGAGAAGTATATTATCTAAATGGTGAGAGATTGCAGAGCTCTGATATGCAGAGGGATCTGGGTGTCTTAGTGCAAGAATCGCAAAAGTCTAGTATGCAGGTACAGTAAGTGATTACGAAAACTAATAGAAATATCATATATTGCAAGGGGAATTGAATACAAAAATAGGGAGGTTATGCTCCAGTTATACAGAGCACAAATGAGACCACATCTGGAGTACTGTGTTCTGTATTGGTCACCTTACTTAAGGAAGGATGTTAATGCATTGGAAGCAGTTCAGAAAAGGTTTACCAGACTAACACCTGGAATGGATGGATTGTCTTATGAGGAAAGGTTGGACAGGTTAGGCTTCTATCTGCTGGAGTTTAGAAGAGTAGGAGGCAACTTGATTGAAACATATAAGATCCTGAGGGGTCTTGACAGGGTGGATGTGGAAAGGATGTTTCCTCTTGTGGGAAAATCTAGAACTAGGGGTCACTGTTTAAAAATAAAGGGTCACCCATTTAAAATGGAGATGAGACGAATTTTTTCTCTCAGAGAGTTGTGTGTCTTTGGAACTCTCTTCCTGAAAAGGCGGTGGAAGCAGAGTCTTATAATATTCTTAAGGCAGAGGTGGATAGATTCTTGGTAAGCAACAGGGTGATAGGTTATTGTTGGTAGGTGGAATGTAGATTCGAGGTTACTATCAGATCAGTCATGATCTTATTGAATGGGTGAGTAGGCTCGAGGGGCCGAAAGGCCTACTCCTGCTCCTTGTTCGTAAGTTTGAATGTCCGTAACTCTTTAAATTCACTGTGGTCAATTTCCAGTTTCACTTTGCGCCTGGACATTATAGGAGGTAAAACTTGTCTATGGTGGAAGACCAAAATGAGCTCACAGGGAATCAGCAATCTATTTTACACAGCATGCGCTAATCTTCTCCAGTGAATCCTGACCTAGCGTTTTGCTATGAGCCTGTTTTGTACTTTTGGCATGGTTGTTTCTTGTGACTGATATTGATTGGAAGCCAAAAATTATTCATAGTGTCTCCATAGACTGAAAACCCATCTGATCCAAGTGAATCAATTTAGTAATTAAATAATTCAAATGGATTGCCAGAACATTTAATAGCATATTGAAATCAAAACCCTGTATTGGTTTGATCCTGTGTGTCTGTCACTCTGAAGTACAATTACCATCTATGAAGATAAGCCGTTGATTAATAGGCAGCTACTTTGTTTACTTTTTAACAGAAATTTACTCATTGCATGTTAATCTTCCCAGTGCAAATTTAAGGCTCAAAGCGTTCTGCTGTCCCACATGACTGGCAGCAGCCATAAGCAAAGAAAGATTCAGACATTAATCGAATTTTCTGTATTTGACGGTTAGTGAAAAGTTTATTGACTTTTATTAAAATGGCTTTGTGGAGTATTTAGAAATAGAGCAGTGATTATATTGCTGACGATTGTCATTTTACTATATTTCCCAGAAGGATGAGAGGAGTGGAAACTATCACTCTATTTTAACATAGGTGAGAAGATATTTTAAGATGGCTAGGATTTTTTTTTTTGGAACTAAGTCAATTTATTGACTATTTCAACCCCTCGAAAGATAGGAATCGGCCAAAGAGGCGCATAATTTAGACAGTGGAATAAGTACATGGTCGAGTTACATTTGTATGAGTGCAAGGAGAGTAATAATATAATCACACGTGAACAATGAAGGAATAATATGAGATTATTACTTCAGCTAGACGTCTTGTGGCATGGTGGTAGTCCCTATCTCTGGGCCAGAAGCTCGGGGTTCAAGCTCCACTTCAGGACTTGATGGCCGTGGAAGGTGTGTTCATAATGTGGCCAAACAAGCTGATTGTAAGCTTATAAACCTGTCTAATATGCGTGACAGCAGGTGGTGAGTGCAGGAGAGTTTCATGGTGGGCAACACTGCAGAAAGCAACAGCAAACCACGTCAGTACTTCATGATTTTAGAGGATATCTCCTTGGTTGCTTTGAACTTTGTTCAGACCTATCCTGCAGATGGAATCTGGGTTCTTTAAACTCACTACTTCCAGTCTTTAGTGTTTTGTCTATTGCAACACAATTGCGATCTATCCCAAATAGAATGCTGCTGTGTCCCACAGGCAGGTATGGGGCAGATGCACTTTGGAAATGGGGAGAGAAAAGCCATGAATCTTCATTGCAATTGTACTTTTGGTCCATTGATGAGCTGTACATTATCTCCAGGTTCAGAGACAGAAATAGACTGGGAACTTGCCTGCATTTTTAAGTACTAGGCTGATCCTGGGGAACCTGTGCAGGAGCTGGCCCACCTGAATTCAGGCAGATACCCATGTGTTAATCCCCAAGTGAAAGTCCTGTTGGTGTATTTTCTGATTGCGAAAGGAAATCAGACCAAACTCTCAATTGACAAAGCTTCTTCTAATCTACGATCTCCTGCAGACTGGGTCGGCATGCAAGAGTTCTGTTTAATATTAAAGCCAGGTGATTGCTTTGGGACTCATGATATTTCTTGAGAGGGACCAATGCTCGAGGCTGGAGTAAGGAGAGTGGGCAGAATTTTACAGCCCTGTCGCAGCAGGGGGCGGGGCCAGAAAATGTGGCCAGCCGTTCAAAATTCCATTGACTTCAGCGGGACCGTAAAATTACGGCCAGTGACTGGAATATTTAGGGTGGGCCAGTGAGGCAAGGGAGCAGATATGGCATAAGCAAGCATGGGAGGGAAGCCAGTCTGTGTTCCTTCCTGTTGTACATGCACAGAGAAATACTGGGTATGTCATCGCAAATGATAGCCTCAGGATGTGTGGTTTAGTGAATATTTCACTATTATGGTCCGATTAAACCCACGGGATTGGAAATCTTTTCAAAATTACACAGAATAAATCATATATACGGCATTGCAAAACAGGCCATTCAGCTCAACCAGTCCATGCCAATGTTTATGCTGTTCTCGAGCCTCCTGCCATCCTTCTTCTCTCGCTCTATCAACATAATCCTTTATTCCCACCTTCCTCAAATGCATATTGAAGATAGTGCAAACAATTGCAGAATTGTTTTTCCCAGGCTCTTGTGTAAACACTGTCAACACCCCTTTGTCCTTTTGCCTATGACAACTCTTTGGCAATCTCTTCTTTGCCTTCACCTATCACTGGCCCCCTACTGAGCTCTACCTGTCCCACCCACCTCTACCAGCTTATATTTCTCTATTTCCTTAGTTCTAATGAAGGGTCATAGGGACTCGAAACGTCAACTGTGTCCCTCTCCGCAGATGCTGTCAGACCTGCTGAGTTTTTCCAGGTATTTTTGTTTTTGTTCTAAATTTCCAGCATCCACAGTATTTTGCTTTTATCTTGTGTAAATGAGTCAGTTGTAGCCACTAAGTTGAAGACTTTGAGCACCATCTTGTGGTGGATGTGTTTAACTTTCATATTATCAACTCTTCCTCCAATTTTTCTTCTTGCATGTCGCTCTTTCAATTTTGGTGTCTCCTTTTCACTTTTCCATATTTTTGAACACAATGTTCGCCTCTTTAGGTTTCCGCACCTCACAGCAGCCAGCTGCGTCTTTAATGCTTGCAAGGTTTTTCCTATCCTTTCCCTCACTTGATCACTCAGTTGTGCGGAACTAATTTGGCTGGATTAAACTGGTGCCCCATTGTTGTATTGTCATTGCGTGAGACGAGGTACCTTTTTCTATTCAGTTCTATTTTTCTATTCAGTACCTGATACTGCTCTGTGAGGTCTTCAGCAGGTCTGACAGCATCTGGAAAGTAAATACGTTGAGGGCTCACTACCAGAGAGAACAGATTTAAGGTGATTGGGAAAAGGACCAACGGTGACACAAGGACATTCCACAGCAAGTTATTATGACCTGGAATACCCTGCCTGCAAGATTGGTTGAGGCAGGTTTAGTAGTAACTTTTCAAAGAGAATTGGATAAGCTGTTGAAGGGGAAACATTTACAGGGCTATGGGGAAAGTGCAGACGATTGGGATGAATTGGATCATTTCTACCAAAGAGCCAGCACAAGTATGATGGGCTGAATGGCTCCTTTCTGCACCATATCATCTATGATTCTTTAAAGGACATGCCAATGGTTTGGGCAAAGACTGTTCATCAGACAGTGGTTCTTGCAAAGGGTCTACACACAAAATGTTAACCTGTCAATTCTCTTTTCACATGCCGGCACAGCTGTTGTGCAGTTCAAGTAATTCCTGCAGTTATTTCAGGCACTTACCAATTCCACTCTTTTTTTTTTCTTCCTTTTATCTCTAAAGTTCCCTCTCAGTTGCTTCCTTTCAAAACCAAGGCTCTGAATTGCCCTGGGTTACCAATCTGGGTATAAGGGAAGGGATAGTGCCCACTGAAAATCTTGCCACTGATGCCATCAAAATGTGAAGGCTCAGGGTAGATTCCACAGTTTGAATATTCCTAGGAGGCACCCACACCACTTTGGACATTTGCCACTGTAAGGGAGAGGAAGCAGCAACAGAGATCCATCACTTTAAAGACCCTGGCAACACCTACTGTTAGTTGCATATTAATTGGGTGATTGATTGTATTCAGGTGATTGGCATTCATGGCGGATTCACCGGAGTTCCTGTAGCGAGACTGGAATACTTACCTGGCAGGGGAGAAACAATGATCATGAAGGTTGGTGCTCCCGGGATGAGGCTATCCCATTGCACTCCGGGTGTGCTGACGCCTGCGGTGTCCCCAAATGCAGGATACTCGACTGCAAAATTTGTGGCGGGGCGGGGGGTGGGGGGTGGCGGAATGCATTCATGTGTTCCCCTGATTTACAAATAAAATAAAGTAGACTGGAAAGCAGCTTCCCTTGTGCTCAGGATTTAGCCCTTTCGCTGTTCCAATTTGATTCCCAATTAGGGAATGATGAACTATTGATCTAGTGGCTTTCTGTGCCTCGTGGGCAACACGGGGTTTGGAGTGTTTTATTGACTTTTTTAACCACATTTTAATTTGATGTTTGTAAGTTTCTTTGAGGATTGCTTTTTCTTTTTGCAGTATCCCTTTAAGGGGCTGTTTTTTTCACTTGTCCCTTGTTATGTTAATTTAGTTTAATTGGTTTAATCAAAAGAGTAAAGCAGACTGGAGCCTGTGATTGTTGGATTGGAGTTACATGATATGTAATATATGTAAAAGCTCAAACGTACAAAGGGTACAGTTTGATACTTCACTGCCTGGCCACTTGAATTGTAACATCAGTTCCAGCACCCACACAGTGTAAAGGAGGCTGATTTGTAACATTTGACAGCCTGACTCTGCAACCTTGCAGACCAAGAACCAAGTGAGTATTATTTTTGCCATTGGCAAGATCTGTATGCCTATTTTTTCTCATCATACCGGCAACTGGACAGATCCCAGGCCAAAGTAGCAGAAACTTCCAGCTTAGATGTCATCTTCCCCCAGCCATTTCCTCTCTGATGTGGATGACCTTGTTTGGGGAGATTAAAGGATGAAAATGCCAACTAGCAACTGTACCAGCAATGTGATAAGACTAAAGCATCTCTAGGTGTACCTCATCCCCTGAGTCCTTGCAGAAGGCCTGTCAAATTAGTTTTCTTGAGTGCAGAGTAAATTTTTAGATCTTGCAGATGAACAGCCACTTCCCTTTGCAGCAGTCAGCCTTCTTTGAAGGGAGTTCTCTCTGCTTGGATTCTTTGAAGGAGAAAACACACTCGAAGATAAAAGCAAAATACTGTAGATGCTGGAAATCTGAAATAGAAAATGCTGGAAAAACTCAGCAGGTCTAACAGCATCTGTGGAGGGAAAAACAGTTAACATTCTGAGTCCGTATGACTCTTCTTTAGAACTCGAAGGGCTGACTCCCAGTGATGGCAAGCTGCTGCTGATCTTCCCCATAATCCCTTTGTGAGACCCATGGTTGGAGAATGAACGCAGGTGCAACAACGCCCAAGAGTCTACGAGGGGAATATACAACAAACTCTCATCATCTTGAAAATATATCTTAAATGCTTAAACAGAGCAAGGGATGACTTGCAGCATTGTGGAGTGTGATTGAGAAAAGACTGATGAAATAAGGGATAAAAATTAGACTGGGCCCGTTTCGTATAATCATGTTCACCATTCAGTCACATTTTCCACTAAATGTGTGCAGTTACCTAGCACCTGAGCATATTAAAGGCTCCAAGTGCTCCATAGCTGCTTACCTATAGATGGTGCAATTATACACGATAAATCAGTAATAGGGTCGTAACATTAGTCACTGAGCCGCATAACAAAACACGGGACTTATTATCATATTTACCTACAATAACAAGAATTGGTGGCACAAAACTTCAGCTCTCTGAAGTTAAGGGAACAACAGGCTTTTGGTATTACCCAGTTTATCTGTGCAATAACAAAGACTTGCGTTTATATGACATAATTCACAAAGTTTAAAAGTGCTTTGCAATCAGTTAAGTACTTCTCTAGTGTAGTCTGTAAGATTTGAGTACGCAAGTTACAGATTAGCCAAAAAAGTCAGGCTCATAAGTGATTTTGGAGTAGTTTATTAAGAAGCAACAGTTTAAATATGATGCACAAGCTAAAAAGACAGGAAAAATGTATGATCCATGACAGCTGAGGATGCTTTACCAGTCCAGGAAGGCCAACGAATAGATAAAGAATTTCAGTAGCTGGGGAAGGTAGTCTCTTGCCTGTTCTGTTCCCAGCCGACTCCTCTACTCGTCTCTTTCCTCTCACGCTGCAAGGTGCTGGGAGGTTCTCTCTCCGGGTCTTCCACTGTTTGAAGAAGACTGGTCTGCCTGGATCACTTTGAAAAGCTATTTTCTATCCGAAGTGAGTTCCTCCTGGTTGAGGGCCTGTTTGTAGCCTTTTCTCAGACAGCTGGTTTATGTATCGGTCATAAGATCCGACCTTATCAGGAATGCCTGTGCTGGAGACACGTCCCAACTGGCAGAGCTAATAGGCTTCAGCATGCTGCTGAGGAAGCTTTCTTCATAAGACTCCTATAATAATCAAAACATTTAAGATTTTATAAAATTATTATACAACAATTTCTTACAACTTAGCATTGTGCCTCTCCTGGTCAACTTCCCATCTTTCACCATTCATAAACTTGACCCTGCTGCCTATCTTAATTCACACCAAATCCCATTCATCCATCAACCCAGTGCTCACTAGCCTACATTTGACTCCTGGTCCACCAACACTTCAAATGTAAAATTCTCACCCTTGTGTTCAAATCCTTCCATGGCCTCACTCCTGTCTCCTCTGGAACCTCCTCCATCTTTTCAAACCTCTGAGAACTCAGCTACAATTCTGACATCTTGCATACTTCTGACTTCCTTCTCCCCAGCATTGATGGCTGTGCCTCCAGCTGTCTAGGTCTGAAGGTCTGAAACTCTAGAATGTTGTCCCTAAAGCTCCCCACCTCTCTTTCCTTCTTTGAAACACTTCTTAAAGCCTACTTCTTAGACAAAGCTTTCAGCCAACTGTCCTAATGGCTCCCTCTTTGACTTGGTTCCAATCGGTTTTGTTCTTTTATGCTCCTGTGACGCGCCTTGTGACAGTTTGCTACATTAAAGGCACAAGGTTAATGCAAAATGTTGTTCAATATCATTAAATGTAAAGCTTAGTCGTATTAGTCATTGTTTAAAAAGAAGGGGTCACCCATTTAAGACAGAGATGAGAAGAAATTTTTTTCTCTCAGAGGGTTGTGAGTCTTTGCAGCTCAAAAGGTGGTGGAAGCAGAGTCTTTAAATGTTTTAAATGCAGATTTAGATAGATTCTTGGTAAGCAAGGGGGTGAAAGGTTATCAAGGATAGGTGGGACTAAGGTTACAACCAGATCAGCCATGACCCTATTGAATGGCAGAGCAAGCTCAAGAGGCTGAGTAGCCTACTCCTGCTCCTAATTCATATGTTCATATTTGGATTGACTTGGAAACTAATAAGGTTGTGCACTAAGCTAAATGTCATGAATTTCTTCACTTAACTGATGTGCCCCCTGGTGCCATCAATACTGGGCATATATTGAAAGATACAGGGTAATATTATTTGGAAATCTCAGTCCATTAAAGGTCTGTCTCCTCTCGCTAGTGAAATCTTTGGTCTTCCCAGCTAGTCATAATCCTGAACTTTAATATCATCACATTAGCAGTTTCTCATTGTCCTACAAGAGGGCCTAGGAACAGATCACACTTAAATGAAAGGATTGGTGATTTATTCTAAATATTTGTAGAAACATTACTTGCTTATGCACCTTGCTCACCCTTGGTAACCATGTGAGCTTTTCTCTGACTTAATCCAACACTGTTCTGGGCTACCTGAGGTTGTGGGGTCTGGCACATTAGATGGTTGCTGCAGAAATATTGTGAGCCTCCTGTGATTTATGCTGCCGCTCTCCCTGGGCCTCAAAATCCGAGGATGGGCAGGTTGTCTCTTGGACAAGGTCCTGCATACATGCCAGGGTTCTGCAGGGAGCAATTGGGATGCCTCCCTGCGCGTCCACCTTGAGAGAAAATAGTCTTTCAGTCATGCACGTCTACTAATCTACTGGAACTAGGAACAGGATACTGGTTACCGGCCATCAGTGGGAGAACAGACCTAATGGAATTAGAACGATCCTTGAAATCCTGAGAGAGGGTCAGCTCCAAGAAGTTTCTCTGTGCTCCTTGCAATCCAGCTGATATTGATTCCTCCAGACAATCCCAGGAGATTTGCAGTTCTTTATCCAATGCCCCCTAGTTTGAGTTCACTGACATCCCTGGATTTCTCATGAGGCATATCGAGGGGGGTTTGCAGATACAACTGCAGTTGCCTCTTTCTCCAGGCTATGTTGCCAATGAGTTAAGGCATTCAGAAGGGCAGTGGGTTCCTCTGCCATGCCAACCACCTGTCGCACATCTGGGGAGAGTTTTGCAGAGTTTCCATAGGTGCCCATTGCTCTTTTAACATGCTTACCTTCATTGTGGCCCGCGTGGTGATCATATGTTGTCACTGCAGCCAAAGGCCTGACATGTTTTACCCTCTGCTCAATTACAGCGGTTCACATCTGGATTTTACATCTTAACCCGCTATCCTGAGCAGGTGTCAAGTATGCTTGACTGAAGCTTACTGGGTCCTTCTATAAATGTGCAGATTGGGGTCTGATGAGGTAATCGGACCCTGAGTGTAATTTTAACTCTGGCCTGAGCAAGTGAAACTCTTGTGGCTTTCCCATCCTGCCAGGTTGATGGAAGAAATTCACGGAGGCATTTAAGGTGGGTATTGTTGCTTTGCTTTCCTTGTGCTTCCCTCCGTTCAAAGAGGAAAGTTTAGGCCTCCATTGTCCCAGGCTCCCCATCTCTTGTGGAAGAACCTCTCAAAACCTCTTCCTCACAACTTACCATCATGCTGCCATGCCTCCCTTTGACACTGTCCAGCGATGTCGCGGCCCCCAAATTTCTTCCTACGATAACTAACTAATGCCGTGAAGTTGAGGAACAGGAGTTGAAATCCATGTAGGTCATACTGCTGAGGATGGGGAGGAGGTTGATATCGGCTCCACGCCACACCTGTCTGAATCTCTTCCCCCTTGTCTTAGAGCTACTGTGAAAAGCTTAAGGTGCTGGATCTGGAGTGGAGCTGTCAGCTATAGTTGTGGGCTGTGGGCTGTTGGCTGCGTGAGAAAGATCTCCTGGAAACAGCTCTAGGCTGGGAAAATATGCAGTTTGAATCAACCATCCAGCCAAGCCAAGCTTGTTCTTAAGTTTTGGATTTCCACAGCAGTGTGGGAGGGAGTTTAAGAGGTCATGTGGTAGGCCTTTATTAAAGCAACAGCAGCTTGCCTTGGGTAATAGTATTGGATTTTTACAGTTAAACATCTATAAGGGAATAAAAGCAAAATACTGTGGATGCTGGAAATCTGAAACAAAAACAAAAAATTACCTGGAAAAACTCAGCAGGTCTGACAGCATCTGTGGAGAGGAGCACAGTTAACGTTTCGAGTCCAAATGACTCTTTGAAACGTTAACTGTGTTCCTCTCCCCAGATGCTGTCAGGTCTGCTGAGTTTTTCCAGGTATTTTTGTTTGTGATCTATAAGGGAATGTTGCCTGGAACGCGTTTACTTGTGGGTCTGACCAAGGAGAGAGTCTTTTTGGGGGAATGTTTTGTAAGACTAATTTTAACTGTGCAACTGTAATCTTATGTGCTTAAGTTTTATGTTATTCTTGTTAATAAAACTTTTACTTTTAATTTTTAAAATCCCAAAAGTGTTACTGGACTTCTTGATGCTGAGAGCAGTATGTTTTCTCGTTTTCAAAATACAACAAAAAGGGTGTGACCCATAAGCCAAGTTTCCCCCTGGGACTTGGTATGCACAGCAAGTAACTTCAGCTGTGGTCATAACACACAGCTTACAGCTTTACAAATCATAGCATTCTTAACATTTTTTTAAGGTATTGAGAGATAAATGAACTGAGGTGGCTAGATAATGTTAGGATATGGACTAGCCATGACCTACTTGAATGGCAGTGTGATTTTTGAGGAACTGAATAGCCTTCTACATCGTTACATAATGGTGCACCGCTTTTTTGAATCGTTGCTGTCCATGTGGTATAGGTACACACACAGTCCTGTTAAGAAGGGAGTTTCAGTTCAGGTTTTTGATCCAGAGACTGTGAAGGAAAGGCAATATAGTTCCAGATTTGTGGATGGTGTGTGGCTTGGAGGGGACCTTGCAGGTGGTGGTGTTATGCAGTGATTTCACCCCACTTATGAAGACCAGAGACGGCAGCAGGGGGTGAGGGGGGTGGGGGGGGGCATTGAAGGGGAGTGGGGCAGTCACGGAGAATATGCTACCCCTCCATGTTCCCCAAGAATTCCATCCTTTATCCTCTGAGCAGGATTCTTGCCAGCTCAGATCAGGTGCGAGTTCAATGGAAGCCCTTGCAAAGGTCCCAGCATGGTACTAGAGAGAGGTAATTCTCTTTTCAAGTCAGATCTTTTATATTGTATGGGTAGAAGGGGAGAGAGAAGCTTGCTGCAATTCTTTAAACATTTTACAGTCTCCTTGTGTCTGGTGTCATGCAAAGCCGGTTACCAACATGAATTACTTATGAGTGTATTGAACTTTTTAAGGAAGACTTGTGTGTTTTTAAAGAAATACAAGCAAAAACACTGAGCAAAATATGGCTGACAATGTAAAGTGACAGCTTTCTGGAAAATCCCTCTGTTGATTATACTGACAGGACTGTCCTGAGACACCTGAAAAGGTGCCGTATCCCTCTTCAAGCAGAGTCACTTGAAAAGGGAGATGGGTAAGATGCAAAAGACTGAACTTTAACCTCCTGTGGTTGCAGACGCAGAAGACTGATTTGCACCTCTCAGCAGTCACTCAAAATTCCAACTCCTGTTGATTTATATCTCCGAATGTGTAAATAGTTCTGAGATGGATGCAAGATGACTATTTCCCCTCATGGAATACATAGAGAAAATGGATGAAAAAGCTAGCTGCGGGGCAGTGCAGAATGTTCTGGCATTCTGTGAGAGTGTTAGCACAAGAAGGCCAATTAGTCACTGCTATAGTTACAGGTGAAGTTTCTCTCTCTCTGTTGCTGGAGGCGAGGCTCATCAGAATCAGAAAGGAAATAGGACAGCCTCTTCAGCTATCCTGCAGAACCAAGTGTCTCCAAACCAACTGTGAAATTGCCAAAGTCAGCAATACATAGAATCACTCAACTGAATGCCGCAGCTTATTGCCATCTCAGCCTCATGGACAAGCTAAATACTGATTCATTTTTATAGCTTTAATTTGGACTCTTAACTTTTCATTTCTGATCTCCATGTATGAGTGTTGTGCTTTCTTTATTTTCGTAAGGTTTAAGTAACTAATAAACATATTCTTTCTTTGACACAAGAAAGCCTGGTTAAATTGGCTCCTTCTAAAAAATAAATACATTTGGACTGGGAAAAGGTATCCACGGGGAAAGGGACCCCTTTTAAATTAACCTGGCTGCGATCAACCAAGGAGGTTGAATGAAGAAGGGGAGCCAGCTCATTCTTCCTCGCCCGGGAGCATAACAATAATGAGATTCCGCTCAGGAAGCTAACAAATTGGGGGACCTCGCCTGAGGACCAGTCGGAACAATTTGGGGGCCCGGTGCCAGAATAGTTTCTACAGACAAAATGAAAGAATTGACGTGGGAAAGTAAATTGTTCCTTTGAAACCAATTTTAAAAACCGTAAAATGGTTTTCTTGAGTCTGCCCTACTAAAGTGTAAAAATTTGATGCCAATGTTTTACACAAGGAAGGGAGATTAATTATGAAAATTTAACAGTTATGTCCCTCCAAGAGTTACAAGATCTAGTGAGGCACTTAGGTTTAGAATTTCGTCCAAAGTCAAGAAACCCGAAATTTTAAAAGTGGTGGCTAGCGGTCTACAGGTGTAAATTGAGGATGATGAAACGGATAGAGTTGCAGTAGAGAGATTAAAATTGGAGCAGCAGGAATTAAAAATTCGGAAAGGGAAAGGGAGAGGGAGAAAGAGGAAAAGGAAAGGGAGAGAGAAAGAGGGAAGAGCCAAAAGGGCATGGAGAGACGAGAGAGAATTTCAGGACAGAGAGAGGCAAGGGAGTTTAAAGTAAATTAGCTCAAGCTGAGAGGCAGGAATCCTACTGTGTCCCTTGAAGGCACCATTAGCTCAGACTTAAGGGCTGAGGCAATCCCATTTGCTCATTTAAGTTCAATGAAGCAGAGGTGGAAGCCTTCTTTATCTCTTCTGAACGGCTAGCACAGCAGTTAAAGTGGCCAGTCCAACACCGGTCCCTACTACTACGAAGTTAGCTTTCAGGAAAAGCTCACAAGGTTTACTCCCTCTTGCCTGAGGAAAGTGCTACAACAATGAGGCAGCAAAAAGGGCTTTTTTAAGTGTGTACCAATTAGTGCCAGAGGCATACTATCAGAAATTCCGTACCCTCAGGAAACAGCCTGATCAGACGTACCTGGAACTTGAAGGGCTTAAGCAACTTGCGGACACTTAAAACAGAAGCCACTTACAAAAACCTTACAAAATTGGGCGGGATGAGGTTTCATGACTGAATAAAAAAATTAAGCTTAACTTTCACTTAAAGTTATGTCCATGTCTCAACTCATGTGACATTGTCACATGAGGGGGCATGGATAGTAAATGAAATTTTCCCATTGGGAACCGATCTCCCTGAGGTAGCACTTAGTCTCAGGGAGATCAGACAACTCCTTCGCGCACGTCTGCACTTGCCATTTTCCCCCCACCCGCACAGGGAATGCACAGCGCTTCTGTGTAGATGTCACGCTGGGCGAGCCTTAATTGGCCTGCCCACGAAAAATGGCGATGCGTCCCTGATTGGGGGCGTCGATCGGAGGGCCACCTGCCCACGCCCGCTCCCGCACTTCCCCCCTAACGGGGGGAATATTTTGCCCTTAGTCTGACTCTAGACACACAGTAATGTGGTTGACCCTTAACTGTCCTCTGAAATGGCCATTCAAGGGCAATTAGGGATAGGCAATAAGTGCTGGCCTTGCCAGCGACACACACATCCCATGAAAGAATAAAAAAATCAACCATGATCTAATTTAGTTGCAGGATAAGCAGGAGAGGCCTATTCCTGTTCCTATAGAACTGGATTGCTCCATGGAGAGCCAGCATTGACTCAATGGGTCTAATGTCTCCCTTCTATGCTATGAATGACTATGACTATAATGTGGGCGAAACATCCCATTTCCATTAATGCCAGGAGTGTGGAAATTGTACATCCTGTGGTGTTTCAACTCTCAGGATTATTATACAGAAAACAGAAATCATCACTGGTGAAATTTTTTAAAGACATTTTCATTTAGCGGAAGGCACTCTGTAACAAAGATTCTCTTGCTGTGTTCAGTGCCTTTCCAAATGAACCTTCTCCATTTTGGTCAGTCAAAGGCCAAAGTCTCCCATGAGTTGATGGAGATGTTTGACTTCTTCAGGGATGCTTTGAGGATATCCCGAAAGTGTTTCCACTGTCCTCCTGGGAGTCTCCTGCTGCAACCAAGTTCCATAGAGCAGTTTCTTCAGGATCTTACTGAATGACGAAGAAGGCTTGAGGGGCTTTACAGCCTACTCCTGTTCCTATTTCTTATGCTGTTATGGGCAAAGGAATTATCAAAGTAAAGTTGAGATTGCTGAAAAAAGACATTATGTCAAAGCTTTTTGTCTTGCACTCATCAGGACAATCACAAGACTACCAATGTCAGGGGAAGCAGCAACTTTATACTGTATGAGAAGAGAGTGCTGATTAGTTGGCATTGTCATGGAGAATGCACTAGTTAATGGTGACTGGCAGTTTACTGCCAAGCAGTGTTAGAAATCAGAGTTTGACTCTGATTGATCAAGGCATTGCCCTGAGGAATAAACCAGCAAATGGCCATCACTTATTTTGTTTAGCTAAAACAGGCGCAATGTGTGTAACATGTTCTTTCTGTCTGCAAAGAACAAGGCCCAGTGTATTAATATATGTAGCTTCCAGTACATGCAAACGTGCCACACATTCGAGCCTGATTGACAACCTTAAATCGGTTATCAGTGTTAATTCTTTGCACACTGATGATTATTTAGCAAATGTTGTCCAATCGCGGAATCACGTCTGATGTTTGACAATGTGTTTTGAGTTTTACAAGCATGGGCTGGTTGGGTACAGCCTGTACCTTGCCTGTTGCAAACAGCAGAAGAGACATGCTGTTTGATACGATCTGCCAGTCTTTGGAACGTACGGCCTACATAGCTAGCATCACACTGGCACTGAAATTCGTATACCACATTATTCATTTGTGTGATAGGCAGAACGTCTTTTTGGCTTGTCAGCAGCAACCTGTTAGAGGTGAACACCACTCATGTTGCTACTGAATAGGAGCAGCATCAAACAGCTAGCTTTACCTACTCCTCAGATTTTTGAGATACCTTGCCCTTCCAGGGTAATCTGAGGTAGACTGGGCATTTTTCAGGGCCAAAAGTGATGGCCTTATATACATATGATGATATACAGCACAGAATGATCTGATCAGGGTAACCATTATCCTGCAGGATGTCTTTGATGCGCTCTATTTTGGCATTAAGCTTGCATGCTGAGGAAATGGCTTGGGCCCTATTTATGAGGTTGCCGATAAGGCCAATCTTATAGTGCATGGAACTGTAAGAATCCCAATGCATAGATTGACCAGTGAAGATAGGCTTGAGGTAGACTGTGGTAGAGAATCCCCTGGCAGATCTCTCAACTAGTATATCAAGGAAAGGGGAGTTTATTTGACTGCTCCATTTCAAAAGTGAATTTGAGCACAGGATGGAGCCAATTGTGATATGCAAGGAAATTATTACACCTGTTGGGATTTGAATCCATATCCCCAGACTATTAACCTGGGCCTCTGGATTACTAGTCCAGTGACACTAGCACTATGCTACCTTCTTCCCCACATTAGCTGTAAATTACTTAGGGATATCTCACAATTGCGAAAGGCATTACATAAATGCAAGTCTTTTTTGTGTGTACCTAAATTTACAAACTGCTGACTGTCATCTTAAGGGCACCAATGAACACAAGGAAGGTTTTACTGGAATAGGAATGAGCTGAGAAGTAATAAAATAAACCCAGGTCACTTTTATATCAGTGACTGTTTTTATTGATCAACAGAATCAATTGTTAGGAATAAACTCAATGGTTACCCATATGGAAATAATCTATTAGATGACAATGGATATGACATCAGGAACAAGGAGGTCATCCCTCCCCAATATCTTTGACTCAAATACTAATTAGGGGATTGTTGTCAAGCTAGGCAGATTTATAAGCGAAAAAAGCCAGAGACTGCTGCTGTGCTCCCTATTGTTACTGATCCACATAAATGACCAGGATTCACAAGTTGATCAAGCAGGATGGAACAGTCAAGTATGGTGAAACAGCCACACTACAAAAGGATTTAGATAATAATTCCAAGTGGACAGAATTTTGGCAGGTGAGATTCAATACAGATTAATGCAAAATGGTACATGTGGGAGAGGAAAACATGTAAACCTATTTATTCAATACATGGTGTCATTTTATTGATGGGTGACATTAAATATATGACTACAAATATATGACTTATGGTCTTCATATTTATCCTTTGCTACTAGATTATTATAGATTATATGGAAGGTTTAGCTTCTTGAGACTGTGAAAGAATTATGGATCTCCTTCCATTCTTGGAGCTAGTCAAAACAGGATTTAGCTCATTACTGACATCGTGCCATGAGGTTTCCCACGGGGTTATGGGGGTTATTATTCCATGGCTCATACCTATAACTCTCTCTGGCCCCTCCCCCTCCCCAGCTCAAACCAGCTCTTTGGACCTATTTCTCCGGCCTCTTGAGCAACCCCCCTCCATTCACCCCACAATTGGCAGATATGCCTTCAGCTGCTCAAGCCCCACAACCTCAGATTTCCTGCCTAAACTCCCCATCCTACCAGCTACCTCTTTTTCCCGAGGACTCTTTGCGAGTTCCACTTCTTTAGCCTCGAATCTGTGTTTTTTTTTTTGATACTTCTGTTTAACGCCTTGTGATGTTCTCCTATGTTGAAAATACTATCCAAATCAACAGTCATCAACACCGCAGGTGACATTCAGCAACTTGTGGTTGTACAGTCAAAGGTGTTTGAATCATTGGCATGTTAAAGTAATATACCTGCACGGTAGCCCCTCAGTTCTGATGTGAACAACCTGTTACTCTAGGCTGTTGCTGCCATCAGGACTTTGCTGCTGTGTGGACACGTTTATCAAAATCCATCTGGTTTAAATATTGCAACATGCGGTTGATTTAAAGAGGGTATTTGGAGGGCCAAGTGGCTAGATTGTAGTCTACACTTTATTTGTTGTTGTGTAATGTAGCCACAGCAGAAAGTTAAACCAGACAAAATCATTCTTATCTTGTGTATTAGGTGGACATGGGTAATATTTCAAGTTTTTAATCCCTATTTGTGAAGAGAGAATGAAAGAGGGGATAAGGGAAACAAAAGGTGCAGTTAAAAATCATAAGGGTAAAACTATTCAATTGAACAAAAGGAATTCAAGATCCCAAACAAACTAAAGAGAAAGAAGAAATGCTTCAGTAAATGGAAGGCTGTTGTGATTTGGAGTGTGCTGCCTGAAAGGCAGGTGGAAGCAGACTCAACAGTAACTTTCAAAAAGGAATTGGATATAGACGTGAAAAGGAAAGAAAATATAGGGGAGGATTTTCCCCTTGTTGGGCATTTGTGGCAGCCTGGCCTGGGAGTGGTCATGTAATGGTCCACCGCCCGTGATTTCACCCTGGCTGGCCAGTTAACAGCCAGTCAGCGTGAAACACGCGCTGAAAGGCTCAGCATTGCCTGGGTTTGGGGGGGGGGGGGGGGGGGGGGGGGTGGGGGGAGGGGGGGGGGGGTGGGCATGGAAATCAGCACATGTGCACAGGTGCCCTCAGTGAAAGCTCCCTGGAGACACAGAGCTGCCGCAGGGAGCTGAAGGTTTTTAAACATTAAAAATAAAGGGGAGAATTGTGTGGGCGTGATGTGCACCCGGAAACGCTGAGCGCTCCCTGTTCGGCCGGGGGAGGTGGGGAGGGGGAGTAGGCTGATTCGGGGCCTGAGCTCCTTCACCCATGCACGCGAAAGAGCACAGAAATCTACCTGAGCACACAGCTGCCTCAGGGAGATTACTATGATGTTAAAAAATTTTAATAAAGAAGAAAAAATAATTTAAGACAGATCCCCTCATGTGACAGTGTCACATGAGCTGAGACATGTCAATGAACTTTAATAAAATAAATGTACTTAATTTATAAACCCTTCATGAAACCTCATCCCGCCCGTGGATGAGGTTTCGTGATGAATGCGATGGCCGCTTGAGCTCTTCGCCTGCCTTAAGGTTGGATGGGCAGCTCAGTTAATAACTCTAATTAGTTTTTAAATGGCCTTAGTGGGCCTTTGACAGTTTGGCGGGCGCGCAGCCGATTCTGGTATGCGCCCGCCGATCAGAGGATCAGAATTACACGCGGTGGCGTCGGGACACACACCTGACATCACCCCGCGTCCTTCCACACATCGGTGAGCTGGGCCCTGCCCGTGCTCGCCAACCCGAAGATTCTGGCCAACATTTTTTAAAAATGAGGAAAACATATCCCCTCCTGTGACCCTGTCACGTGAGCAGGGACATGTTGAAAATGAGTTTATTTATTTTTTTTTAAAAAATCACTGGTTGAAGCCGCATCCCCGCTCATGGATGAGGTTTTGCGAAAAAAATGCAAAGGCCGCTTGGCCTATTTGTCCGCCCGCCAAATGGATGGTTGGATGGGCTGCGAAAAATTCTGCCTGAAGAGGGAAAATTTCTGCCCATGGGATTGTGTGGAAAGAGCCAGGCAATGGGGACTAATATAGAACTTGGTCAAAGAGCTGGCCTGGACCTGATGGGCTGAACAGATTCCTCCTGTGCTGTAAGGTTCTGTGATTCTACACCACCTCACTTCACGTGGGTAACATAAGTATTAAAGGAGGGTAAGGCACCCCTGGACACTTTTTTATTTATTAATTCAGGGGAATGTGGGCGTCGCTGGCTGGGCTCAGTATTGATTGCCCATCCCTAATTGCCCTTTGAGATGATGGTGGTGAGCTGCCTTCTTGACCTGCTGCAGCCCCTGGGTCACATTTTATTAAACGAATTATTAGAATGAATCACCGTATCGGCACCCTTTCGTTTCCTTCATTTCTGGCATTCATTCGTGTAGCTTTTCTGGCTGGTGGTGAGTGCTGGATTAGTGTCCGCTCTAAACTTAGCTCAGTTGGGGAAAAAAAAAGTTACAAAAGACATTATTGATCGTTGTCGGTGCGGTTGGATTTACGCCAGACCTACCTTCAACCCTCCTACTTTGGAGATAATTAACTGAGGTGCTTTTCCCCCTCTTTTGGATTTGTTTTTCTGCCTTTTTAAAAAAAAAACCAGTTTCTCCGCGTTTCTCTCTCTCTCTCTCTCTGTCTGTCTGCCTCACCTGTCACCCAGGGTGTGATAAAGCGCCGCGATGCGTGTCACAAGTGAAAGGCTCCAGTCTCACTAAGTATCCCGTAATTGCACTCGGTGGACCTTCCAAGCCTTCTGCTGACGTACTTTATCAACCCACTCCAACTGGCTCTCAGCTATAAAAGCCCCCAGCACGATCCCGGCATGGTCCTCCGTTCCCCAACACGCCTCTCGCCTCTCCCTTTGCAGCGCCCGTGTGCCGAACGGTGAGTAAACTTACTGTAGACCTTTGCTTTGGCAACGGTCGGACTTGGGCTAGTTCGAACCGTCAACGAGCGGCTGCACTTGGACACAACTATACCCGGGTCTGGGATTCATCCACCCTGTCTGTCTGCCAACTGCATTCTTGATGGGATCCTAGTTTTTAGTCCCTGCAGTCTGTTCTGACGCTTATCCATCCCAATGTTTCCTGCCTGTTTAATCAAGGGCTGTTGTTTGGAGTGGGATGATTTTTGCTTATCTGCGTTTTCACGTGTATTTCCAATGTATAATAATATTAACACCGCGCAATGGGGCATCGGCTCCACCGGTGACTTGGCTCAACTTGCATGACAGCAGCAACTAGCCGAGCAGTGAGTTATAACCGAGTTCCAGAGGGGAGTCACACAGACTCGAAACGTTAACTCCGTTCCTCTCTTCACAGATGCTGCCAGACCTGCTGAGTTTTACCAGCATTGCTTTTTTTTTTCAGATTTCCAGCATCTTCATTATTTTTGCCTTTAATGTTTAGTTTCAGTACAGTCGGTCCATCGCTATGTTATCCATTGATTTTTAAAAAGTTGGCTTGTAAATTCTCTTTTTTTAAAAAAAAACATCTCTCTCTCTCTCATTCACTTTGTAATTCGTCCACTCAGAACTGGTGGGAAGTCCTAAATTACTCACTATCCACCCAGGGTCTGCTGCAGTCAGAATTATCGTCCGATCCTTGTTATTTGCCTGGGTCTAAAATTTACCACCCTATTCTTAAACAAGTGCCGATTAACCGATTAACTGTAATTCCCATCGTTTTTTTTTTAGCGAATCACAGAATTGTCACGGTGCAGAAGCAGGCCATTCGGCCCATCGTGAAATGGTTGGCGTAGTTTAACTTTCACATGTGAATGGCTGCTCCCTTTTTTAATATATAAAAAAAATACACGGATGGTTTGAACTTTTATCTTGCACCATCGTAAGTGGTCACTGCCAAATCTTTTGCTCCCAGCTGGGCAGTGGAGGGTATGTGTGGAGGGACTGCTTGAGAATTCCAGTTTAAATCTTCTTTTCAGGAAATTTCACTGCCTGGAACTGTTGACTTTGTACAACTGGAGCCTGTCTTATAAAATATGATTATAAATTATGATAGGATATTTCAATAAGCTATTAGTTTTAGGTGGGGTTGATTATTATAATTAATTTAATATATTATAATTAATTTATTATTATAATAAATTACAATGTAGTCCCACGGCATAATCACTGAAAAATACCAAACCTTAAGATGGTGCAGATGATCAAAAAGTAAGAGGGAAATATCTTGCAAGGGTATAGAATTGCCTGTTGGCAATATTTGCTTATCGGTCACATTGGTACTGGCTCAAGAAAGACCCAACCAGCCTTTCACATTTAAAACACTTTTAATTTGGAATTAAAAACAGAAACACCCAGCAGGTCAGACAGCCTCTCAGGTGAGAAAAGAGTTTAACAATTATAGCAATGTAGAATTGTTAGCATTATCTTTTTTTACTGGGGGCACAGTCATTTTTTGTTGGAACACTGCCCTGTCACATTGGACGTGGTCATTGTGCCAATGGCCAAATTAAATGTCACAGATCCCAGCAGCTTGTCATATAACCACCCACTGGATTGTTAAAACCTTAATACAGATCCCTCTACCACCTTGGGAGGTCAAATGATAGGACAAGGGTTGACATTCCCATCAGTTTGCTGCTCACCGAAATTAGGAAGCTGGTGAGATAGTACATGGCAGAGAGCTCACTTCTCCCTACCCAATATTACTCAATGTAAGATGTTCACTTCCATCTCTCAGAGAAACACTTGACACTCCACATTGAATCATATATTGTGACTAGAGTAACAAATGATCAGGTAAGTGGGAGCTCTTTTTTATTCATTCATGGAATGTGGGCTTCGCCGGCTGGGCCAGCATTTATTGCCCATCCCTAATTGCCCTTGAGAAGGTGGTGGTGAGCTGCCTTCTTGAACCACTGCAGTCCCTGTGGTGTATTACTGTTGTAACGTAGGAAACATGGCAGCCAATTTGCACACAGCAAGGTCTCCCACAACAATGTGATAATGATGAGCTGACTTGTTTCTGTGATGTCAATTGAGGATAAACATTGGCCAAGACACCAGGGTTAACTCCCTTGTTCTTCTTCAAAATAGCATCATGGGTTCTTTTAGGAACCTGAGAGGGTTTAACATTTCATCTGAAAGACAGCACCCCTAACAGTGCAGCACTCCCTCTGTAATGCACTGAAATGTCAGCTCGGATTTTTGTGCTCAAGTTGTGAGGTGGGATGTGAATCCACAATCTTGTGTAGAGAAGTGTGAAATAGATTTCATGCTGTAGGTTGTAGGAAAAATGAACAATGAAGTGCAACTTATAAATGTTCCCCCAGTAGAGAAACACATTTCAGTGAGAAGCAGGCCCCTTTCACCTCTCTGAATCCAGGTTGCCAGGATGAAAATCTCCTTTCTCCAATAGTTGTGAGTGTCCTGTAGAAAATACATTTTGACCAGCTTCAGCCCAAATTTGAATGGTAGTACATCCAAAATACAAAATTACCCACAGATTGGCAATATTGTTCAGGAATCCTGTGAAAATTGGTGTGTGGCAAATGGAAAACTTTGCACTGGTGCATGAAAGAGAGAATTCTGCAGCAGGACTTGTGTACGCTGTATATTTGCTATGTATTTGCTATGTATTTATGTATGTTATGCAGGCAGAGGAGAGAGAGAGCTTTGCCCTGCATCTGACCTTTTAATAAATGATGTTAATGCTGGATACCCAATGTGGGAAAGTATTCCATGCCGAAGCACACAACAATTGCCTCAGTGAGTACAAAGGTATAAACAATATAGTCAACAAGAAACTGAGTGTATTTGAATGCCCCCTCTGCTGTAAGCATTTCTCAATCCAAGCTGGAAACTATCTGAAACTCCTGTAAGTCAGAAAAATTCAAAAAGTGATTCTTTTTGATATGTTTTGTGAATATTATCGGATATTTCGGGAACCTTCCCGCATTGCTCTAAATAATAGAGATGTAACCAACAGAACCAGGGTAAGAGACACATTTTAAATTCAGCCGGGAAAGCTTAGATTCAATTTGACGGTGTAAAGTAGATGTGTTCAGTTCTCGGCACTTTGGGACCGAAAGAAATGGGATGGTGCGTAAATCATCTCCCAGGTAGTCAGTACTGCACGTTCATACATTTATCACTCCACCAACAGTAAATATTTATTAATACACCAGGTCCTGCATGATGATATTCTGATGTGGGAAGTCTGATACGCTGTGATCTCTAACTAACCTCTGGCCCCAGGGTAGTAAACCAGCCATAGCATAGTGTTGGAGGGAATATTATGAAGACAGTTTGTGCTTTTACTTTTGTTATATTTGTTCATGGGGTGGGGCTGTTGTGAGCAGAAGTTATCGCCCATCTTTGAGGAGCTGTTGGTGAGCCCACTTAAGCTGCTGCAGTCCATGTGGGGACTGTATTCTCACAGCGCTGTTAGGTAGGCTGTTCCAGTATTTTGTGCCAGCAATGATGAAGGAAGTAATTTATGCACAAGATGTTTCCTCAAGCAACAGTGGAAGAGAATTCATCAGATAAGTTGTATTTTTAGTGATGCGGGTTGAGGGATAATGTTGGTCAGGGCACTGGGAGAACTCCCTGCCCTTTCTTTGAATCATGCTGTGTCATCTTTTATGCCCATTCGAGCTGGAAAATAGGGCTTTGGTATAACATGGCATCATCTAAGGCAAGTTGGCAGAAGTGGATAGATTTCTAGATACCAATGACACCAAGAGATACGGGGATAGTGCAGGAAGATGGCATGGAGGTAAAAGATGAGCTATGATCTAGTTAAATGGTGGAGAACGGCCTACTGCTGCTCCTGTGTTCCTATGTTGCTATGTTTCTAAACCTATAAAATACACAGAGGGGGCTTTTAAAGAGGCAGGACCTGCAGTACTGGAGAATGATAACAACTGGTAAGGCCATAGATAAATTTCATCACAACAAAATCAAATCTAACTCACAAGACCATTCGTTACTGCAGCAGAGCACTCCAATGAACTCAAAACATTGTGGTATTGAATAGTGTTGGGCAGTAATGCAAAACAGTCAATTGTGGCAGCCGGCTTTGCACTCCATCTGATTCAGCAAAATTGGATGGAGTGCAAAGCGAGCTACCAATTTTCTCTTTTGCCTATTTTTAGCGAACACTGTTTATTTTTCCATTAAATTGCAGTGGCTGTGCAGCAAGCACTCTTCAGTGATGGCTGAGCCTATTTAAGATATATGTTCTGAAGATATCTGGAACGAGTGTTAAAGCTAAGCTACTTTTAATAAAAGAGAACGTTTCTTTGAAAAAAGTGTTTTCTGAAAATGTTCTATTTTTTCCTCAGTTTGCCTACAGCTTCATCATAATGTTGAGCAGCACCTTCTGTAGCCCTCAGTCTCTTATGGATCAGCAGAGGAAAATGAAACTGGTAGCCATTTGCACTACATTGCTGCTCGTATCTATGATTGCCAACACTGCCCAGGGCCGAGGGTTGAGCCATAAAATCGTCAACAGAAGTAAGCATCACAACTCCAAAACCTATTGAAGGATCACTTAGTGCTTCTGAACGAGTAATGGAGAATGGAAGGTGTAAACGTTAGAGCGGGGAGGAGGACGCGCAGATCATGGTTCTTGCCCATTCCCTTTCATTACCACAAATCAGATATCTGTAAAACGTTAGGTTAGGATGTGGGAAAATTCGTATTTGAGCTTTGTAGTATATATTTTTCTATTTGCTGAGGTTCTACATACACCAATCTCTGAAAAGCCATTTGATGTTCAGTTTGGATCATTTGTCATTCCTAAAGAAACTAAGAGGCCACATATTTGGTACATTTAGCTGTATTTGTATGAGGTTTGATGGAATATTTCATAACACTCTGGAACAAAATGATGTGTTGCATTTCCCTGTTAGGGTTCATTTGGGTATAACTGACCTGAAGTCATTCACTGAGTGTAAAGCGGTAATGGGTTTCTTTCTCCACATAACAATGGACTCAATATCAGTGCTAATCTATGTTAAACTGATACTCAGTAAATCTCACATTTTTTTCTACCTTTTTCTCACATTCTGCACACACCCCTTACTGAAGAACTGTTCAATATTTTCACCATCTCATTATTAACCCTTGACTAACTTCTGCCCTGAACTTCCAGGTGTAGGATGTTAGCTCAACTAACATTAGTTCAGATTAGGTTTACATATTCCAGGAGCTGGAATTTGTTTGGCATCAAATCTCCTCTAAACAACTCTAATTTTTTCCCCAGCTAAAAGCAGTTGCTGTCGCTGTGGGGTAAATTAGCCCACTGCTAACAATCTTCCATTTCCAACTGGGCTTCACTGGGTTTTAGTTTGGGTTATGGATTTGCTTCTAATGCATTCAGGTCTCCAGAGAAATGGAAAGTTTGATTGATTCTGGTATATTTTCTAATATCTACAATGATCCAGTCTTACCAGGGGATACACTGCAGACCCACAATGGTTTCCACACATCTATGAAAAAGTCACGTCAAGGATTAAATTATAGTATAAGATATAACATTTGAAAAGCTACATCGAACATTATATCTTCTATTAAGGTGAGATTTGATGGAGGTGTTCAAAATTATGGGGGATTTTGACGGAGTAGATAAGGAGAAAAAGCTTCCTCTGATGACTGAAACAAGAGGAAACAGGTTTAAGAAAATTGGCAGAAATTCAAGGGGTGAAATGAGGAGAATACTTTTAGGTCAGTGAGTTATGATGGTCTGGAATGCACTGACTGAAAAAGTGGTGGAAGAAGATTCAATAGTAACTTTCAAATGGGAATTGGATATATTATTGGAAAATAAACATTTGCAAGGCTATAGGGTACGAGCTATGGAGTGGGACTAAATGGATAGCTCTTTCAAAAAGCCAGCATAGACATGATGGGCTAAACAACCTCCTTCTATGTTGTATGACACCATCTTTCTAGAAACATAGGAACAGGGGGAGGCCATTTAGCACCTTGAACCAGTTCTAACATTCGAGGAGATGATGGCTGATCTACAACCTAACTTTGTACACCATCTTTGCCCCAAATCCCTTCATATCTATCAATCTCAGATTTAAAATTAACAACAGATTTATCATCCATTGCCATTTATCAAGAGAGTTCCAAATGTCTACCATCCTTTGTGTGTATTGTTTTTTTTCCTAATTTCACTCTTGATAGGACTGTCTCTAATTTGTAGGATATGTCCTCCAGCTCTGGACCCCCCCAAACAATGGGAATAGCTCCTTTCTATCTACCCCATCTGTTTCATTTAATATCTTGAAAACCAAGATTGAATCATCTCATAGCCTTCTAAATTCCAGGAAATCCAGACATTGTTTGTGAAATCTCTCCTCTTAATGTAACTATTGGAGTCCTGGTATCATTCAAGTAAATCTGTGCAACACTCTCTCCAAAGCTGATATATATTCCTAAGATCTGGTGCCTAGAACTGCACACAGTACCCCAGGTGTGGTCTAACCAAGGTTTTGTAAAGCTGAAGCATGACTTCTACCCCTTATAGTCTAGACCTCTAGATATAAAGGCTAGCATTCCATTAGCCTTTCTGATTGTTCTCTCTTCCTATTCATGACAGTCTAATGATTTATGTCCCTAGATCCCAATCTCTTTGGATCCCCACTGTTTCTATCTTCTCACCATTTAGAAAGTATTCCATGATAAGTATTCTGGAGGTTTGCTTGATTTTCTTCTGTGAGTTTGGCAGGGATCTACTTAACAGAATTTTCTCTCAGATGATTAAATGTTTACAATCTATTACAGAGTTCCTTTTTCTCTGCCCCACTTGTGAGGAAACACTGAGGGCAGAATTTTATGTTCTGCAGGTGGGTGTGCGCCTGACTGAATTGGCAGTAAAATAGTGCTCGATGATGTCGGGCAAGCATCCCGATGTCGCTGCGCACTCGCACAATATTTCGGTCAGCAGGCGCGAGAGTCGGCAGTGCCCCCGCTGACAATTAAGAGGCCTATTAAAGCCCTTAATCAATTCATTTGATCCTATTTTTTGCCGCCCGTTCAGCCTTACATGGGTGGGCAAATAGGTCAAGCAGCCTTTGTATTTTTGAGGGAACCTCATCCATGGGCGGGATGAGGTTTCCGACAGTAACTAAAAAAAAAATAAAAATTTCGAAACATAATTTTTATTATGTCCCTGGTCATGTGACTGAGTCACATATGGGAACATGTTTCCCTTATTTCTAAAATCTTTATTTTTCATTTTTAAATTCTTCAGCTCCCTGAGGCAGTTCTGTGTCTTCAGGGAGTTTTCAGTGAGCGCTCCCCCGCACATGTGCTGACTTCCCCGCTCACCCTCCTCCCGCCCCCAGCCCAGCAGCGCATGTTTCACACCGGCTGGCCGGTAATCGGCCAGCATGAAATCACGGTCAGAGCCCGATCACTGGCGGCGGTCAGTTCTGCAGCTGTTCCCAGGCCCACCCACCGTGCTCGCCCGACAAAGGGACAATCCTGCTATTAAGTGCATCAAATTCATAAACATATTCTTCATAAGTGGGTTTACACATAGTTCACAATGGAAACCACCCTTAATGTACCTTAACTTCAACCTCAGAGAACCCCCATTACATTAATGCAAATAGGTTTACTTATTTAGTACCAGCTAGTGCTACTTATCATTATACCTTTATATGACAGGAAAAGTTTATAATGGAATGTCTAGTTTGTCCACTTGATAACCTCCTGAGATGCCGAGTGAAGAAATGAGAGGCCTCCTGCAACTGGTTGATGTGATGTGTTCCATGGTCCGGTACTCATGGCCACAATTGAGTTGTCCTTCATCTTCCATTTGTGGCTCTGGTGGCCACATTGTCCGTGCCCTGTGTTGATTTGGTTAATGGTTGTCCACTGCCTTAAAGGGAGCCAGGGACCCATGCTGTTGGGTCAATGAGGTGGTGTTGGTACTTTATGCTCCATGCATTTCATGTGTCCACCCATCTGGATAGCAGATTGACACCTGCTACAACATGTTGGTGCTGAAATATGGACAGATTTACAACATGAGATCAGGCTCAGCACATCCAAAATCATTTCAAAGAGGGATCATTTCAATATCGTCAGCAGACAGAAGAAATGAATTTCATTAACCTGGGCTAGATTTGAACTTTGGTTAACCAGAGGAGAAGTATCAGCATGCTGACCAATTATGCCAGCTCGTTCCATCATTGCGTGCTTATTCCTTAGTGAAATCATGGACAGCCACCCACCATTGGCTGTATGCCTCAGTCATTTCACTTAGGATATTAAAACAGAAAATATTTTACATAGAACTCCATTAAAGGAGTGCAATGAAAACAACTTTCTGAAAAATGTACCTCTTTTTATGCTTCCTTTTAAAATCACATGTAACATTCATCAATCAAATTTGTGTTAAATTTACAGATACTAACATTGACCCATTCTGGTATGTGAATCGCGGGGTGCGACCGATCGGCCGATTCGGGAAGAGGCAGATGGCAAGTAGTAGCAACCGGAGACTGACCATGAATAACCTGGAGTTGATCCTGAATGCTTTGAGGGAACAGGATGCATTCGATTCCAACCAGCAGCAGGGAGGGGACGAGAATTACTGACAACCTCTGCCCCCGCCCGGGGCGTAGATTCCCTCCCTACCTCACACTTTATATCTATCCACTTGACTATGAAACCGCGCGCTTCTCAGCTTAGTCTGTAACCTCCAAAGCTGATCTCTAGAATGGGCCACATTAATCTTGTAACAACCACTGACAGTCACTCCAATTGTTAGCAGAATTGCATCCCAGTACTTTTAACACTCCGATCCAAAAATGATTTGTATTACTTCAAATATCTGCTTACAAGTTTTAATGCATTTATAAGAAACAAATATCTCTAAAATTTAATGATAATTTTAACTAAAGAGGAAAACCACAGAAGAGTTATTGTTCCATTCATTCATGTTGTTTTAATATATTGGTATGTGACTAACAATTTATTTTTAATTGATGATGTGAATCACCTAGAAACTCTAAATACCATTCACTGCCAGCAGATTTTATGAAATGTTATAAATAGTTCAATGTTGTAAGTCACTTAAAAATGAATGGTGTAGTTTACATTGCTAATACCTTGTAATTAAGTACTGTTAATCCCACTTAAAGTGGTACTTTCCTTAAAAGAATGGTGTCTGGCTAATAGTTTTGATTGGATAAGGAAAGCTGTGTGTTATTCCAGCCAAAATTGTCTCATAGAAGTGACACCATGATACATTTTAATGTGAATTATGTTGTTGTGTAGTGTTTGCAAAGAAGCAACAAAAGATTTGCTGAATACTCCTCAAAGACAGCAGCCCTTTAATATCAGCTGGGATGTGATGAAGCCCTTGATCCTAACTTGGGCTGAGCATAACTTTTTGCACTTCACGTTGATTCTATTAATGTCAACAAATTCTGATAATGAGTTTTAACTTTGACATTTAAAGTGAAATTCTTAACTTCCTTTCCACACTGCTGTGATTTATTAAACTGGCCAATGCCTAATTAGGAACTTTGAATTAACCTGTGGTTGAAGCTTTTAACACTGTGGCCAGTCAATGAAAGCAAAATAAAAACTAGCAATCATTTTAGAAAAGAAAAATCAAGTGACTTGCATTTCTCTAGCACCTTTCATGCCCAAAGCACTCTACAGCCAAGGAATTACTTTTGAAGTGTAAACACTCTTGTAATGTAATGAATATGGCAGTCAATTTACACACAACAAACTCCCACAAACAGTAATGTGATGATGACCAGATCACCTGTTTTTCTTAGTAATGTTGGTTGAGGATTAAATATTGGCCATGACACAGGGAGAGCTCTCCTGGTCTTTTCCAAAGTCATGCCATGGGATTTGTTTTACATCCAGCTGAACAGGCGGAGATGGGGCACTGACTTTATGACTCATCTTAAAGATGGCACCTCTGGCAGTGCAGTGCTCCCTCAGCCCTGCCCTGGAGTGTCAGTCTAGATTACGCGCTCAAGGGTGGGACTTAAACCCACAACCTTTCAACTCCAAAGTGAGGGTGTTACCAACAGAGTCATGGCTGCAACTGACTATGGATTTCCTCCCTTGTATAGAAACTGCTCAAATCTTCATTACCATTACATTCAATGAAAAAGGAAGGAAGAAATAACTGGTGTTAATATAGCACCTTACACACTCCCAGGATATCCTAAAGTGCTTCACAGTGAATGAAGTACTTTTGAAATGTTGTTGTTGTAATGTGGCAGAAATGGCAGCCAATTTCTGCATAGCAAGCTCCCACATATAGCAATGATACATGACCAGGTAAACAGTTCTTTTTAGTGATGGTAGTACAGGGATAAATATTGTCCAAGACAACAGGGTGACTCACCTGCTATTCTTTGAATAGTGCCATGGGATCTTTGACATATACCTGAGAGTGTAGACAGTTTAGCATCTCTTATGAAAGATGGCACCCCTGACAGTGCAGCACTCCCTCTGCACTGCATTGAAGTGTCAGCCAAGATTGCATGTTCAATCTGAAGTGGGGCTTGAACCTGCAATGTCCTGGCTAAAAGAATAGACTCCTACTACTGGGCCAATGTTGATTTCCATATGGGAATGAAATTAGGTGGTTTCCATATGGATGGCTGTTCACAATGTCAGTTTTATATCCAGGTGGTAATTTGGAAATCTATCCTTATGTGTATCCAACAGAAGTAGCTTAGTTATACGCAGATGAATCAAACAGAAGCCAACATAATAGTCCCTAATTGCCAATAGGCATCATTGGCATTGGGAATGCAGAAGTGGTTGAAGGAAAGAGCTTAATGCTAGAATGCAGGCACAGCAGAGGATGTTACAGAAGTTCATAGGAAATAGGAGCAGGAGTAGGCCATTCAGCCCCTCGAACCTGCTCCACCATTCAATAAGGTTGTGGCTGATCTGATTGTGGCTTTAACTCCACTTTCCTGCTTGTCCTCATAGCCATTGACGCCCTTGTTGATAAAAAATCTGTCCAACTCAGCCTTGAATATATTCAATGACCCTGCCTCTCTGTGGACTAACGGCCCTCTGAGAGAAGAAATTTCTCCTCACCTGTCTTAAGTGGGAGACCCCTTATTTTTAAATCAGAACTGAAGAAGAGTCACATGGGACTTGAAATGTTCACTCTGTTTCTCTCTCCATGGATGCTGCCGGGCCTGCTGAGATTTTTTCCAGCATTTTCTGTTTTTATTCCTCCCACTTTGTCGAGCCACCTCAGAATCTTAAACGTTTCAATAAGATCACCTCCCATTCTTCTAAACTCCAATGAAAATAGGCTCAAGCTGCTTAACCTTTCCTCATAAGACAACCCCTTCATTCCAGTTATCAGCCTAGTGAACCTTCTCTGAATCTCTTCCAATGCAAGTATATCCTCGCTTAAGTAAGGAGATCAAAATTGTACATAGTAGCCTAGGTGCGATCTCACCAATGTCCTGCACAGTTGTAGCAAGACTTCCTGACTTATAAACTCCACCGCTTGCAATAATTACTTGTTAACTTTTGGTGATTTGTGCACAAGGACACCCAGATCCCTCTGCACCGCAGAGTTCTGCAGTCTCTCTCCATTTAAATCATATCCTGGTTTTCTATTCTTCCTGCCAAAGTGGACAATTTCACATTTTCCCACATCATACTCCATCTGCCAAATTTTTGCCCACTCACTTAACCTGTCTCTATCCCTTTGACAGCCTCACATTTTCCTGAATTATGCTCCGCCTGGGAGCAACGCTGGCAATAAAAAAACAAAAGAATGTGGATGCTGGGCATCCTCTCCTGTGGGAAGATAAGGAGTCTCCCATTTAGGATGGAGATCACAGAATCACTGTGCAGAAGAGGCCCTTCGGCCCATCGAGTCTGCACCGACACGTGAGAAACACCTGACCTACCTACCCTAATTCCATTTACCCGCACTTGGCCCATAGCCTTGAATGTTATGATGTGCCAAGTGCTCATCCAGGTACTTTTTAAAGGATGTGAGGCAACCCGCCTCCACCACCCTCCCAGCCAGCGCATTCCAGACCGTCACCACCCCCTGGATAAAAAAGTTTTTCCTCACATCCCCCATAAACCTCCTGCCCCTCACCTTGAACTTGTGTCCCCTCGTGACTGATCCTTCAACTAAGCTCCCTATCCACCTTGTCCATGCCCCTCATAATCTTGTACACCATGATCAGGTCGCCCCTCAGTCTTCTCTGCTCCAACGAAAACAACCTGCGTTTATCTAACCTCTCTTCGTAACTTAAATGTTTCACCCCAGGCAACATCCTGGTGAATCTCCTCTGCACCCCCTCCAGTGCAATCACATCCTTCCTATAATGTGGCGACCAGAACTGTGCACAGTACTCCAGCTGTGGCCTCACCAAGGTTCTATACAACTCCAACATGACCTTCCTACTTTTGTAATCAATGCCTCAATTGATAAAGGCAAGTGTCCCATATGCCTTTATGGAGGAATTTCTTGTCTCACAGGGTCGTTAGTCTTTGGAATCTCTTCCCCAGCAAGCAGTGGCGGCTGCGTCACTGCATACATTCAAGGCTGAGTTAGACATATTTTTGATTGACAAGGGAGTTCAGGGTTATGGAGGGGAGAGGCAGGAAAGCAGAGTTGAGGCCACAATCAGGTCAGCCATGATCTTATTGAATGGCAGAACAGGCTTGATGGGCTGAATGTCCTGCTCCTCCTCCTATTTCTTATCACCTTATGAGAACTATTAGGTTGCCCATGCGATTGCACTCCAATTGTCAATGAACCAGTAAGAGAAAAGAAACATGTTAGATCAATGTCCAGAGCAGATATTAGTCACAGACTGGATTATTTCCAAAGTGCAAAGCAGAAGTCATGGAAGAATGGACCCTCCGAGGAGTTGAGTTGCATCTTACTTGATTCAATCCATTCCGAAGTCTTGGGATTGGAGTCTAGATCTAAATAAATAGTACTATTTAAAAGAACAATGGCGGTTCAATTAGACTTGTTATCAAGCCAATTGACCCTGATAATATGCTGCCCTTATGGTGTAATGTAGTTTCCGGGGATGGGTGTTGCCATACACTCCCTCACATTATTCAGCATGCGGAATGGCCTGTGACTATAGTGCCACACCAACAGGGTTGACGCTTGACTGCACTCTGAAGTGAGCTACCAAACCATTCAATTGTTAGGGATGGGAAATAACTGCTGACGTTACCAGTGATGCCCACGACTAACGTCTAAAATAGAATGTCTGTCGTCCCCATTGGATGTCAGCTCATAGAATCATAGGCCAGAATTTTCTGCTTGACAAGTCAGTGTGTAAAAAGCTGCGCGGTGACATCAGGCGAGCGTCCCGACATCACCGGGCGCCATCGCGATATTTCGCTGGGCGGGTGCGCGATGAAGTTTGATGCGGGTCCGCCATTAATTAACGGGCTAGTTAAGGCCCTTAAATCGGCAATCGACGCCAATTTTCAGGCGCCCGGCTCGGCGCAACAGGCAGGCGGGTAAGAGACTTTTTAATAAAACCCATCCACGGGTGGGATAAGGGGGTTCAGTGGGGTCGTCAATCTGGTCTGTGAGTTATTTATTGCAGAAAGTTTTTTAAACTTGCCTGTGTGACCTGTGGCAGTTCAGAACGTTTTCCAGCAGCTTCCTGTGTGCCTTTAACCTTCAGGTCAGCACCCTGCAGTCAGGAATCTTTATCGGGCCTGCAGCTTTCCGGAGGCCTCCCTTTAGCCTGGGTGTGCGTTCTGAAAGCTCCACTGGAGGCAGCTCCTCTGAGGAGGAAGGGAGGGCTAGAGTAAGGAGGAGGTCAGGATTGGACAATCAGCCTCCAGGAGAGCCACCTTTGGGAGGCCAGGTGCAGACACAAGGGGCGCAGGGCCAAGAGGTTGTCCAAGGTGGAAGGGGCCACAGAAGATGCCATTATCCTGCTGCCAGGGTTTACAGGCGGCGAAGCAGCTATCTCAATATGTCTGAGGTGCGGTGCCGAAGGATGCTCCGACTGTCAACCATATCTGTCAGATAATTGGCCCTGAGATCTCCGCTAACTGTGTGGGTGGACACCCCAAGCCAGCGGCTCTGAACGTCACAGTTGCCCTCAACTTCTATGCCTGTCTCCTTCCAGGGCTTGATGGGTGACCTTTGTGGTGTCTCCTAATCAGCTGTGCTCACTTGTGTCAAGCAGGTTACAGATGCCCTGTTCAGATGGGCATTGACCTTCATCAACTTCTGCTGGGACCAGGCAAGCCAGAGACTTCGTGGCCATTGCTGGCTTCCCCCGTGTCCAGGGTGCTATCGACTGTACACATGTGGCCATCAAGGCACCAGCAGGTAGCCCAGTGCCTTCGTCAACAGGAAGGGCTTCCACTCCATGAATGTGCAGATAGTGTGTGATCACAGGATGCTGATTCTACAAGTCTGTGCAAGGTACCCAGGCAGCTCCCACGACACCTACATCCTCAGACACTCTCAGCTGCCGGGGCCCTTTACTGCTCCAGCCCGGCTGGATGGATGGCTGCTGGGTGACAAGGGCTATCCCCTCAGAAGGTGGCTCATGACGCCTCTCCACCATCCAAGAACAGAAGCTGAGCAGCGGTACAATAGGAGCCACGGCTCCACAAGGACTGTGGTGGAGAGAACCATTGGTCTTCTCAAGATGTGCTTCAGATGCCTGGACTGCTCAGAGGGCGCACTCCAGTACCCCCTAGATTGTGTCTCGGTGATAGTGGTTGCATGCTGCCCTCTCCACAATCTGGCGCTGGAAAGAGGGGACGCAGTGGATGATAAAGATGTTGATGCAGTGGATGCAGCTGCACACGATGGGTCCAGCACTGATTCTGGGGATGAGGAGGCACAGGGGAATGATGAGGGGCTAAACGCTGACCTGGGACTACACCAAGGAGGCAGGGACACCTGAGAGACTTTAATTCAATGAACCTTCAGCTAGCTCCACACAAATGGATCAGGAGTACCAGCCTTGCCTGGCCCTTCCATACTCAGCATTTAAATGCTAAATCTGCCAAGTCATTAGCTGCAACTAAGGGCTTTGGACATAAACCATAATGTCCACTCAAATGCTCATGACATGTATGTAAAACATACAAATGCAGAACAAAGGAGCCACCCTCAGCCATGGTAACACATCTGGTTTTAATTTTCTCCATCATTAGGCCACACAAAATGAAAGCAAAATGTTTTTCAACCATAAATAATAATTCTTATTCTCGGGCCAACATAAAAGCACCTGTGAGAAACCCGTGGTGTGCCTAATGTGCCTTATGCTTATGTTTCTGGGTGCTATATCTTGGTGCCGCCCCATCGCTCGGAGTGGTATCTGAGCCAGCTGCTGACTCTGCTGTCCTGTTGGCCTCGATGACCTTGGCGGTCGTCCTCTGGCCTGTGGAGCCTGTGCTGGTCCCGCCTGGGAGGGATTTGCCAGGCAGACAACTGGCATCTCCCCAGTCGTCGCAGCCTCACCGGATGAAGCGGTCACTGGGAGAGGGGTGGAGCAGCTGTTGCCCTCACCTGGAATGCCCTGAGAGGTGCCCACAGATACGACAGGCAGCGGCTGTGCCAACGTGAGATCGCCTCGGACCTCCCTGCTCACCGTGGATGGATGGGCAATGAGCTGGGAAACTTGAAGCCCACACCATCTCCCACATTGGCACTGACCAGCTGTGGCCACTGGCGCTGTGAGGCCTGCAGATCCAAGTGTATCCCCAGGAGAAGCTGCTTGTTCTCCTGGATGCCCCTCTCCATGAGAGTTGCCACTCTCTCCATGGAGGAAGCACGATGCTCTGCCATGAGGCTCATTGCATCAGTGATGCTCCGTGTGGACTCCTCCATCACGGACACCAAGCGAAACATTGTCTCATGTATCACTCCCAGATGCTCCCACACACCCGGCCGCATTTCCTGCCGCTGCTGCATTGCAGACAGTTCCAGAAGCACATCATCAGGCACCGACTCAGCATGTGCCTGGTCCCCTGCAGTCCTCCGACTGCTGGCACCATCGGATCTCTCTGTCTCTGCCAGCTCCTCCAGAGATTGTGAAGTGCCCTCTCCACTGTGCCCCAGGACACTAGCCGATGTTGCAATGCCCACCGAGGTGCTCGTTCCTGTGCTGGTGCCTGCCTCGCAGAAATGGTGTGACGCAGGTGACAGTTGAGGGCCCTCAGGTGTGAGAGGGGGTATCTGCAATTCCTCCTGGTCGACAGGCTCTGATGATGCTGGGGTGGCAAATAGTCAGGAGGAGACCCAAACATTACAGGCGGATAAAGAGGGGCTGGTCAGATGGCCTAAGGAATACCAAATGGAATGTTATATGGATAAATGTGAAGTGATGCCCTTGGGCAGGAGAAACAAGACACGGGAATACACGAGGAATGGTAGGACCATGGAAAGTAAGGAGGATCAGAGGGACCTTGCTGGGCATGTCGACAGGCCCATTAAGGTAGCAGGACAGGTACATAAGGTGTTTAAGAAGGTAAATGCCATACTTGCCTTTAATAGCCGAGGAATAAAATATAGGAAGAGGTTGCAAGCGCAGAAAACACTGCCTAGGCCACAGCTATAGTTCTGCGTGCAGTTGTGATATGCGCTTCATGGGAGGGATGTGATTGGAGTGGAGAGAATGCAGAGGTCGCTGACCAGGATGCTGGCTGGGCTGGAGAGTTGTAGTTATGAGGAGACACAGCATAGACTGGGGTTATTTCCCCTGGAGCAGAGGAGGTTGAGGGGGGGCATTATTGAGCTTTATAACATTATGAGGGGCATGGAAAGGGTTGACAGGAAGAAACTTTTCGCCTTGGCGGAGGGATGAGTAACCTGATGGCATTGACTTAAGATAAGGGGATTGAGGTTGACAGGTGAGGTGATGAGGAACTTTTGCACACAGTAATGTGGGATGCACTGCCTGAAAGGGTGGTGGATGCAGAATCCCTCCTAACATGTAATAAGTATTTGGATGTGCAGTAACGATGCCACGGCATACAAGGCCAAGGGGATAGTGGTCAGAAATGGGATAAGCCGACTTTGGAAGGTACTGGACACGCACATCTTCGAAGGGCTGAGGGACATTTGTCTATGATCCATACGTCTGACTCTATCAGTCTGTGAATGAGCAATGTTGCTCCAATAATGGTTCAAACAATCCTCAGTGCTTTGGATGGTGGGAAGACAGAGCAGATGTCACTGTGGATCTCAAATACCTGATCGTTCCACCCCAGCCTCACCGACACCTGTGGACCTGGGCACATGGTAACTCTCAAACTCCAGGGCATCCTGCTCGAATCGGCTCAAAACCATGAGCTGGGCCTGAGGGATCAACACCTCCCACCGTGCTGCCATCTCCTCGAGGCAGGCAGCAAGGCAAGGATCTGAAAAGCAAGGGGCACATTGGTCCCCCACTGGTCTACCCTGCAGCCTGGCCCTGTCCCTGTGACAGACCCTGCAGCCTGGCCCTGCTCCTCTGCCCTTCCCTCCAGAGTGCCGTGCTGAGCAGGCCCCCTGTGGTTGGATCTCCAGGTGGTCATTGTGAGCAGCTTACAGGAGGCCACCAGATCTTCTTTTAAACAGACTGCCGGGTTGTCATTGGACCTGGCACTCTGTGCACGCCCACCGCAGCCCACACACTCCTGCTATCCATGGGAGTCGGAAACGCGCTGGGTGGGCCTTAATTGGCCTGCCCATGTAAAATGGTGGCACAGCGCCAATTGCGGGCGCCGGTTGTGTCCACATCTGCCCACGTCCGCTCCTGCTCTGCCCGCTCATCAGCCAAATGGAAAATTTTGGCCATAGCATCATAGAAATGTTACAGCACAGAGGGAGGCCATTCGGCCCATCACGTTGCTGCTGGCTCTCTGCAAGAGTAACTCAGCCAGTCCCATTCCCTTTCCTTTTCCCCATAGTCCTTGAGGTGCTTACCTGATTCCCTATCGGAAGCTCCGATTGCATATAGCTCCGCCACACTCTCAGCCAGCGTATTCCGAGATCCTAACCGCTTTTTGTGTTAAAAAACGTTCTTGGAGTCACCATTGACTCTTTTGTCAATCATCTTAAATTAATGCCCTCTTTTTCTCAACCTTTCCACCGAATGGAACAATTTCTCTCTAGTTGCTCTGTCTAGGACACTCATGAATTTGAACACATCTATTTCCTATTCCTAACTTGTTCGTATGGGGGAATCAGAAATGTACAGTTGAGGCCACAATTCGGGTCAGCCATGATCTTATCAAATGATGGAGAAGGCTTGAGGGCCCAAGTAGCCTACTCCTGCCCCTAATTTGTATGTTTATATGTATCAAATCTCTTCTTTACCTCCTCTTCTCTAAGGAGAACAGCACCAACTTCTCCAATATAACAAAGTAGCTGAAGACCCTCATCCTTGGAACCATTCTCGTGAAACTTTTCTACAACCTCTCTAAAGCCTTCACAAAAGGCCTGGTGCCCAAACTTGGACACGGTACTCCAGTTGAGGGCAAAGCAGAGTTATATCAAGGTTCATCATAATTCCCATGGGGTGGGATTTTTGGGCTGTTGGGCAGGCAGCCTGAAAGGTGCGCTGAGAAGCTCAGCGCTGCTGCGATGGGGGCAGGAGGAGGGCGAGCGCTGAAGTCTGTACATGCGTGGGGGAGGGCGCACTGAGGGCTCCATGAAGGCAGGGAGCTGAAGAATTTTAAAATCAAAAATGAAGATTTTGAAAAATTGGAAAAAACGGTCCCCAGATAGGACTCACTCACATGAACAGAAACATTATAAAAATTACGTTAAAAAGCATTTTTTAAAAATTAATGTCGGAAACCTCATCCTGCGCGTGGATGAACTTTCCTCAAAAATGCAAAGGCCACCTGGCCAATTTGCCTGCCTGCCAATCGTAAGGTTGGACAGGAAGTGAAAAATAGCACTTAATTAATTCTTTAATGGCCTTAATAGGCTTCTTAATTGTTGGCGGGCGTGCTGCCGACTCTTGCACGTGCTCACCGACTGAAATATTGTGCAGGTGCGCGATAACGTCGGGACACTCGCCCAACGTCACAGCATGCTATTTCACTCTTAGACATGTCAGGACGCTCGCCCGAGGTCACTGCATGCTACTTTACTCTTAGAAATGTCAGGACGCTCGCCCAAGGTCACTGCATGCTATTTCACTCTCAGGCGTGTCGGGACACTCGCCCAGCGTCACTGCATGCTATTTCACTCTCAGGCATGTCGGGACACTCGCCCAGCGTCACTGCATGCTATTTCACTCTCAAGCCTGATGGGACGCTCGTCCGGTGTCACTGCATGCTATTTCACTCTGACATGTCAGGATGCTCGCCCGAGGTCACTGCATGCTATTTCACTCTCAGGCGTGTCGGGACACTCGCCCGAGGTCACTGCATGCTATTTCACTCTCAGGCATGTCGGGACACTCGCCTGAGGTCACTGCATGCTATTTCACTCTCAGGCGTGTCGGGACACTCGCCTGGCGTCACTGCATGCTATATCACTCTCGGGCGTGTCGGTACACTCGCCCGAGGTCACTGCATGCTATTTCACTCTCAGGCGTGTCGGTACACTCGCCCGAGGTCACTGCATGCTATTTCACTCTCAGGCATGTCGGGACACTCGCCCGAGGTCACTGCATGCTATTTCACTCTCAGGCGTGTTGGTACACTTGCCCGAGGTCACTGCATGCTATTTCACTCTCAGGCGTGTTGGTACACTTGCCCGAGGTCACTGCATGCTATTTCACTCTCAGGCGTGTCGGGACACTCGCCCAGCGTCACTTCATGCTATTTCACTCTCTCGGAGTGACAGTACACTTGCCCGAGGTCACTGCATGCTATTTCACTCTCAGGCGTGTTGGTACACTTGCCCGAGGTCACTGCATGCTATTTCACTCTCAGGCGTGTCGGGACACTCGCCCAGCGTCACTTCATGCTATTTCACTCTCTCGGCGTGTCAGTACACTCGCCCGAGGTCACTGCATGCTATTTCACTCTCAGGCGTGTTGGGACACTCGCCCGAGGTCACTGCATGCTATTTCACTCTCAGGCGTGTCGGGACACTCGTCTGGCATCACTGCATGCTATTTCACTCTCAGGCGTGTCGGTACACTCGCCCGAGGTCACTGCATGCTATTTCACTCTCAGACATGTCGGGACACTCGCCTGAGGTCAATGCATGCTGTTTCACTCTCAGGCGTGTTGGTACACTTGCCCGAGGTCACTGCATGCTATTTCACTCTCAGGCGTGTCGGGACACTCGCCCGGCGTCACTGCATGCTATTTCACTCTCAGGCGTGTCGGGACGCTCGCCTGGTGTCACTGCATGCTATTTCACTCTCAGGCGTGTCGGGACACTCACCCACAAGCCACGTGGAACATCCTGCCCTTGATTTTTTACTCAGTGCCTCTACAGAATTCATAACACCCAGGATCCTGCGTGCCTTTTCAATCACTTTCTCAACCTGCTCTGCCGCCTTTGATGATTTGTGTACACATACTCCTAGGTCTCTCTGTTCCTGCACCCCCTTTAGGATTGTGCCATTTATTTTGGATTGCCTCCCCATGTTCTTCCTACCAATATGTATCACTTCAAACATCACTGCCTCATCTGTCACGTCTGCCCATTCTACCAGCCTGTCCATGTGCTTTTGAAGTCTACCACTACTCTCCTCACTGTTTGCAGTGCTTCCAAGATTTTTGTCATCTGCAAATTTTAAATTTGTGACTTGCATATCCAAGTCTAGGTTATTAATATATATAGATATTAAGAAGACTTGTGGTATTCGTAACAACCCCTTGGGAAATGCACTGCAAACCTTCCTCCAATCCAAAAAAAACCGTTCACCACTGCTCTCTATTGCTGTCACTCAGACATGCTGCCAGTATCCCTTTTATTCCATGGGTTTCAATTTTTCTGGCAAGCCTATTATGTGGCACTTTACCATGAGCCTTTTGGAAGTCCACACACACACCATATCAATCACATTACCCTGATCAAACATCTCTGCATCTCATCAAAATACTCAAACAAGTTAGTTAAACACAATTTGTCTTAAACAAATCTCTGCTAGCTTTTCCCAATTAATCCATCCTTCTCTGAGTGCCAATTAATTTTGTCCTGGATTGTCGTCTCTAAATGTTTTCTTATCACCCTATCACCAAAGTTAAACTGACTGAACTTTCGTTGCTAGGTTTATGTTTAAGTCCTTTTTTGAACAAGGGTGTAACATTTGCAATTCTCCAGTCCTCCAATGCCACCACACCCACCCCCGCCCCCCACCCCACCCCGATATTTTAGGAAGATTGGAAGATCATGGCCAGAGAGTCAGCAATTTCCACTCTCACTTCCCTCAGCATTCTCAGATGCATCCCATTCCATCCTGGTGACCAATCAGCGCTAAGTGTAGTCAAAGATAAAAGCAGAAAACTGCGGATGCTGGAAATCCAAAACAAAAACAAAAAGTACCTGGAAAAACTCAGCAGGTCTGACAGCATCTGTGGAGAGGAACACAATTAACGTTTCAAGTCCGAATGACCCTTCAACAGAACTAAGTAAAAATAGAAGAAAGGTGAAATATAAGCTGGTTTAAGGAGGGATGGGACAGGTAGAGCTGGATAGAGGGCCAGTGATAGGTGGAGATAACCAAAAGATGTCACAGACAAAAGGACAAAGAGGTGTTGAAGGTGGTGATATTATCTAAGGAATGTGCTAATTAAGGGTAGAAAGCAGGACAAGCAAGATACAGATAGCCCTAGTGGGGGTGGGGTGGGGTGAAGGAATCAAAAAAGGTTAAAAGGTAGAGATAAAACAATGGATGGAAATACATTTAAAAATAATGCAAATAGGTGGGAAAAGAAAAATCTATATAAATTATTGGGAAAAAAAGGGGGGGACTCGGAAAGGGGGTGGGAATAGAGGAGAGAGTTCATGATCTAAAATTGTTGAACTCAATATTCAGTCCGGAAGGCTGTAAAGTGCCTAGTTGGAAGATTAGGTGCTGTTCCTCCAGTTTGTGTTGAGCTTCACTGGAACAATGCAGCAGGCCAAGAACGGACATGTGGGCGTGAGAGCAGGGTGGAGTGTTGAAATGGCAAGCGACAGGGAGGTCTGGGTAATGCTTGCAGACAGACCGAAGGTGTTCTGCAAAGCGGTCACCCAGTCTGCGTTTGGTCTCTCCAATGTAGAGGAGACCGCATTGGGAGCAGTAGACTAAATTGAGGGAAATGCAAGTGAAATGCTGCTTCACTTGAAAGGAGTGTTTGGACCCTTGGACAGTGAGGAGAGGGAAAGTAAAGGGGCAGGTGTTGCACCTTCTGCGGTTGCATGGGAAGGTGCCGTGGGAGGGGGCTTGAGGTGTAGGGGGTGATGGAGGAGTGGACCAGGGTGTCCCGGAGGGAATGATCCCTGCGGAATGCCGCTGGGGGGGGGGGGGGTTGAAGGGAAGATGTGTTTGGTGGTGGCATCATGCTGGAGTTGGCGGAAACGGTGGAGGATGATGCTTTGAATGCGGAGGCTGGTGGGGTGATAAGTGAGGACAAGGGGGACCCTATCATGTTTCTGGGAGGGAGGAGAAGGCGTGAGGGCGGATGCGCAAGAGATAGGCCGGACACGGTTGAGGGCCCTGTCAACCACCATTGGTGGAAAACCTCGGTTAAGGAAGAAGGAAGACATGTCAGAGGAACTGTTTTTGAAAGTGGCATCATCAGAACAGATGTGATGGAGGCGAAGGAACTGAGAGAATGGGATGGAGTCCTTACAGGAAGTGGGGTGTGAGGAGCTGTAGTCAAGGGAGCTGTGGGAGTCGGTAGGCTTGTATTGGATATTGGTGGACAGTCTATCACCCGAAATTGAGGCAGAGAGGTCAAGGAAGGGAAGGGAAGTGTCAGAGATGGACCATGTGAAAATGATGGAGGGGTGGAAATTGGAAGCAAAATTAATAAATTTTTCTAGGTCCAGACAAGAGCATGAAGCAGCACCGAAGTAATCATCGATGTTCCGGAGAAAGAGTTGTGGGAGGGGGCCGGAGTAGGACTGGAACAAGGAATATTCCACATACCCCATAAAGAGACAGGCATAACTGGGGCCCATGCGGGTACCCATAGCCACACCTTTTATTTGGAGGAAGTGAGAGGAGTTTAAGGAGAAATTGTTCAGTGAGAGATCAAGTTCAGCCAGACGGAGGAGAGTAGTGGTGGATGGGGGTTGTTCGGGCCTCTGTTCAAGGAAGAAGCTGAGAGCCCTCAGACCATCCCGGTGGGGGATGGAGGTGTAGAGGGATTGGACGTCCATGGTGAAGAGGAGGCGGTTGGGGCCAGGGAACTGGAAATTGTTGATATAATGTAGGGTGTCAGAGGAATCACGGATGTAGGTGTGAAGGGACGGATAAGGGGAGAGAGAATGGAGTCAAGATGGCAAGAAATGAGTTCCGTGGGGCAGGAACAGGCTGACACGATTGGTCTGCTGGGATAGTCCTGTTTGGGTAGGAGGTAGAAGTGGGTCGTCCGAGGTTGGGAGACTATCAGGTTGGAAGCTGTGGAAGGAAGATCTCCAGAGGAGATGAGGTCAGTGACAGTCCTGGAAACAATGGCTTGATGTTCAGTGGTGGGGTCATGGTCCAGGGAGAGGTAGGAGGAAGTATCTGCGAGTTGACGCTCAGCCTCCGCAACGTAGAGGTCAGTGCACCAGACAACAACAGCACCACCCTTGTCAGCGGGTTTGATGACAATGTCAGGGTTGGACCTGAGAGAACGGAGTGCAGCAAGTTCAGAGAGAGACAGGTTAAAGTGGGTGAGAGGAGCATGGAAATTGAGATGACTAACGTCACGCTGACAGTTCTCAATGAAAAAATCAAGAGAAGGTAAGAATCCAGAGGGAGTTTAATGAGTGTAGTCAGTGTTTCTAATACCTTCTCTTTATTGATTTTTAGCCCATTGAGTATCAGTATCAGTTAGGCAGCATCTTCTTCCTTTGTAAAGATGAATGCAAAATACTTATTTAGTACTTCAATCATGCCTTCTGTCTCCATACATCTGTCCCTTTTTTAGTCCCTAACTGGGCCCACTCCTCTTATATCCTTTTAGAATTTATATGTTTATAGGCGACTTTGCATTCCCGCTTAACTCACCTAACAACCTCTTTTCTTACTATTTGTCTCTCTAATTTCTTTTTTCCTGTCCCTTCTGAACTTTCTACATCCAGTCTGGTTCTCACTAGTGTTATCAACCTGACATCTGTCATAGGCACCCTTTTTTTGCTCTATCTTATTCTCTACATTTTTCATCATCCAGGGACCTCTGACTTTGCTTGCCTTATCTTTCCCCTTTGTGGGAATGTACCCCGATTGCACCTGAGCTACCTCCTCTTTAAAGGCAGCCCATTGTTCCGTTACAGTTTTGCCTGCCCATCTTTGATTCCAATTTACCTGGGACAGATCTGTTCACACCCCAGTGATATTGTCCACCTTACAATCTAGTACTTTGTTTTATTCTTGATTGCGTCTTGTACTTTTTCAAGGTTGACCTAGACCTTAAGATATTATGATCACTCTTCCTCAACTGACATGTGATCCACGTCATTTCCAAAACCAGATCTAGCAATTGTTACGACCACAGCTGGTGCTAATGCTGCGTAAGCCAGATCCCATGTTGAAATTGTCTCCACTGATTATAATTTTTTTTCTCTGTATTGTAGAAACAAGAAGGGAAAGCTACTGAACAACAAAAGCACAAGACTCCAGTGATAGCTTTTAAAATTTGAAGCAATAAAATGTTTATTAAAGGAAAAAGGAAAAAAAATCTTAAACATAGAAGGTAAAAGATACAGAGTCAGAAAAAAAATCTTACAAAATAACACCCAAAATGCTCTATCAAAGGTACACAATAAAACTATCTTTTTGGCACCAGCCCTTATAGATTCTTAACCATAAAATCCAGGAAATATTACCCAGAGAAATTGCTTTCACTTTAAACAGAAATACGATCCGCAACTTCCCAGAACAAATCCACACTGATGTGGGTTTTCCAAAGGGAGATTTAAAACAAACTGTTTCTCAGGACAAACATCCTCCTGGCCCAAAACTGAGTTGCTTTCCTCAGTTAAAAGGTTTTCACAGCTTTTCAGCACAGTTCAAAGCACCAGAGTTGGCTATCAGTGGCCCCTCCACCCTCACAGCAACTACTGAAACCCCATTTTCAAAAATACCTTTTCACACCTTTCATCTTAGTCCTCCACTGTCTTTAAATATCCCTTTGAAAACTCAGGTTCCCAAATATCAAAACCTTTCATGTTCTTATTTTCCCTCTATTTCAGGTCAATAAAATTTAAAATGTTTCCTACTTGTGCTCACAAATCTCCTGTAAAATGAAAGCATTCGTTATTACCTTTGAAATGCAACAGCTACAAATCAATTTCAAAACTTATCCCCAACGCTAATTTCACATCTACTCTGTTTCCCTTGTAAGTTAACACCCACCATAAGGCCTCACTACACAATGGAAAAAGGTAACATCTTTAGTCTTTCCTCCCTGAGATTGTACAAACAATCTGACTCCAACAACTCCAACAATAACTCCTTGGTTAACCCTGGACACACACACACACACACATACACACCTAAACACACACACACACACATACACACCTAAACACACACACACACACACACACACATACACACCTAAACACACACATACACACACAGACACACACACACGTACACACCTAAACACACACACACATACACACCTAAACACACACACACATACACACCTAAACACACACACACATACACACCTAAACACACACACACACATACACACACACACACACACACACCTAAACACACACACACACACCTAAACACACACACACACACACCTGAACACACACACACACACACCTGAACACACACACACACACACACACACACATACACACCTAAACACACACACACACACACACACACACCTAAACACACACACACACACCTAAACACACACACACACACCTAAACACACACACACACATACACACCTAAACACACACACACACACACATACACACCTAAACACACACACACACACATACACACATAAACACACACACACACACATACACACATAAACACACACACACACACATACACACATAAACACACACACACACACATACACACATAAACACACACACACACACACACACCTAAACACACACACACACACACACCTAAACACACACACACACACACACACACCTAAACACACACACACACACACACACACACACCTAAACACACACACACACACACCTAAACACACACATACACACCTAAACACACACATACACACACAGACACACACACACGTACACACCTAAACACACACACACATACACACCTAAACACACACACACATACACACCTAAACACACACACACATACACACCTAAACACACACACACACATACACACACACACACACACACACCTAAACACACACACACACACACCTGAACACACACACACACACACCTGAACACACACACACACACACCTGAACACACACACACACACACACACACACACACACACACACACATACACACCTAAACACACACACACACACACACACACCTAAACACACACACACACACCTAAACACACACACACACACCTAAACACACACACACACACCTAAACACACACACACACATACACACCTAAACACACACACACATACACACCTAAACACACACACACACACATACACACATAAACACACACACACACACATACACACATAAACACACACACACACACATACACACATAAACACACACACACACACACACCTAAACACACACACACACACACACACCTAAACACACACACACACACACACCTAAACACACACACACACACACACCTAAACACACACACACACACACACACACACCTAAACACACACACACACACACACACCTAAACACACACACACACACACCTAAACACACACACACACACATACACACCTAAACACACACACACACACATACACACCTAAACACACACATACACACACACACACACACACACACACCTAAACACACACACACACACCTAAACACACACACACACACACCTAAACACACACACACACACACACCTAAACACACACACACACACACCTAAACACACACACACACACACACCTAAACACACACACACACACACACACACACACCTAAACACACACACACACACATACATACACACCTAAACACACACACACACACACACCTAAACACACACACACACACACCTAAACACACACACACACACCTAAACACACACACACACACACACCTAAACACACACACACACATACCTAAACACACACACACACATACACACCTAAACACACACATACACACCTAAACACACACACACACACACACACACCTAAACACACACATACACACCTAAACACACACACACACACCTAAACACACACACACACATACACACCTAAACACACACACACACACACATACACACCTAAACACACACACACACACACACCTAAACACACACACACACACACCTAAACACACACACACACCTAAACACACACACACACACACCTAAACACACACACACACATACCTAAACACACACACACACACACACACACACACACATACACACACACACACACCTAAACACACACACACACACCTAAACACACACACACACACCTAAACACACACACACACATACACACCTAAACACACACACACACACATACACACCTAAACACACACACACACACATACACACATAAACACACACACACACACATACACACATAAACACACACACACACCTAAACACACACACACACACACCTAAACACACACACACACACACCTAAACACACACACACACACACACACACCTAAACACACACACACACACACACACACCTAAACACACACACACACACACACACCTAAACACACACACACACACACACACCTAAACACACACACACACACACCTAAACACACACACACACACACATACACACCTAAACACACACACACACACATACACACCTAAACACACACACACACATACACACACACACACACACACCTAAACACACACACACACACCTAAACACACACACACACACACCTAAACACACACACACACACACACACCTAAACACACACACACACACACACCTAAACACACACACACACACACCTAAACACACACACACACACACACCTAAACACACACACACACACACACACACACATACACACCTAAACACACACACACACACATACATACACACCTAAACACACACACACACACACACACCTAAACACACACACACACACACACCTAAACACACACACAGACCTAAACACACACACACACCTAAACACACACACACACCTAAACACACACACACACACCTAAACACACACACACACATACACACCTAAACACACACACACACATACACACCTAAACACACACACACACACATACACACATAAACACACACACACACATACACACATAAACACACACACACACACACACACCTAAACACACACACACACACGCACACCTAAACACACACACACACACACACACACCTAAACACACACACACACACACACACACACACACCTAAACACACACACACACACACACACACCTAAACACACACACACACACACCTAAACACACACACACACACACACATACACACCTAAACACACACACACACACATACACACCTAAACACACACACACACATACACACACACACACACACACACACCTAAACACACACACACACACCTAAACACACACACACACACACCTAAACACACACACACACACACCTAAACACACACACACACACACATACATACACACCTAAACACACACACACACACACCTAAACACACACACACACACACACCTAAACACACACACACACACACCTAAACACACACACACACCTAAACACACACACACACACACCTAAACACACACACACACATACCTAAACACACACACACACATACCTAAACACACACACACATACACACCTAAACACACACACACACACACACACACACCTAAACACACACACACACACACACACACCTAAACACACACACACACACACACACCTAAACACACACACACACACACCTAAACACACACACACACCTAAACACACACACACACACACCTAAACACACACACACACATACCTAAACACACACACACACATACCTAAACACACACACACACATACACACCTAAACACACACACACACACACACACACACACCTAAACACACACACACACACACACACACACACCTAAACACACACACACACACACACACCTAAACACACACACACACATACACACCTAAACACACACACACACATACACACCTAAACACACACACACATACACACCTAAACACACACACACACACATACACACCTAAACACACACACACACACCTAAACACACACACACACCTAAACACACACACACACACCTAAACACACACACACACACCTAAACACACACACACACACACCTAAACACACACACACACACACCTAAACACACACACACACACCCCTAAACACACACACACACACCCCTAAACACACACACACACACATACACACATAAACACACACACACACACATACACACATAAAAACACACACACACATACACACATAAACACACACACACACACACACACATACACACACACATACACACACACACATACACACCTAAACACACACACAC